>NC_079226.1:35505657-35706572 GCF_029633865.1 Lampris incognitus
ATGTGGAGTCACCACCTGCTTCTTTTCACCCGAAAATGAGGAGTTTGGCCAGGGGGAAGTGATGCATGGGAGGATCATGCTATTCTCCACAGTTTCCCCTCACCCCCGAACAGGCGCCCTGACCGACCAGAGGAGGCGCTAATGCAGTGACCATGACACATACCCACATCCGGCTTCTCGCCTACAGACATGGGCAATTGTGTCTGTAGGGGTGCCCGACCAAGCCAGAGGTGACACGGGGATTTGAAACGGCGATCCCCATGTTGGTAGGCAACGGAATAGACCGCTACACCACCCGGACGTCTAGAATAGAACATTCTAATGCATGCCTTCAACTTTCACAGATGCTGATAATGAGAGGTGCGACCAGTATACAGACTGCTACAGCTGTACCGCCAACACCAACGGCTGCCAGTGGTGTTCCCTCCAATGTGTGTCTCTGGGAAGCAACTGTACTTCTGCCACGGTAAGGGACCTGGGAGCTGGGACAACCCTCAGCCGGATGTGAGTTGAACCAAAAGCCCCCGTGACGTTTTCTCTGTATGGGAGGGAATGTCGCATCAAACTCTGTGCCAGATTCTACCAGTGTAACGTTTCCTCATTCGCCGATGAACATACACTAGTTTACATGAAAATGGCAGAATTTCAATGATCCTTGTGTGATTGAGCTGAAGCAACAACAGGAAAGTGCATCAAAAAGATGGAATTACGAATATAATGAAAATAAAATGGACCCTTAAAAATGAGTTTATAAATAAAGCTTTTAAGAGTGGCAGCAACATATGTACAAGGTGTGCAAACTCAGCAGTAGCACCCTGTCAGCATCAAAATCTGGCAATAGAGCACATTTCCTAGATGAGCTAATTATTTGGATGAAGATACAGATGTGCACTATTATAGAATTAATGCTTGCTGCAACAACACCAAACCAACACTGCGGAGGAATATGTTTGTAGGGGATTCAGAAGCTATGAGGATATGAGTAGTATGGTACAGAGTTGGCAAAACCATGTTCAGAAAGTAAAAATCTTAACCGTGCATTTGATCCACCAATGTACTAAATAAGTTTATTTCATTAAATAGTTTCCCCCTCCTAACTGAAGAGTGGTTTTTATTAAAGTCAACTGGTTCTGTATATGGGTTGAGCTGCTGCTCCTTCTTGTTGAAAGGAGCCAGTTGAGGTGGTTCGGGCATCTGATTAGGATGCCTCCTGAGCACCTTCCTTTGGAGGTTTTCTGGGCACTTCTGGTGGTGAAGGAAATTCTCATCTTCGCTTCACATGGAGTTCAACTTTGGTGAACTTTGACCGGCGAATCCACAGCCTCAAGAAGTGCGTGTGGTTGACCCCACTTGGCTGTAGTTTTCTTAGTGAGCCAGGATGGCGGAGACTGATTGTTGCTTGGTCTAACCAGCCGGGATTGTGCGACGCTGTGCATGAAAACTACAAACTGCCCCACAGGAGAGATGCTGCCTGGCTGGCAGTGAGTCGGGAGACAGGCATTGAACATAAATAAATGGAAAATTTATTACTAACATCAATTCATATTTTGTGGAATTTGTTAACTAGGTTAACTTGGCTAAGCTAGCAAACAAATAGTTAACTAGCTTAACTTGGCTAAGCTAGCTAACAAATAGGACTTGTACACCAATGTCCTTCCTCCATATTTGTCCATATTTGTCGACGGACTTCAGTGTACGTTTTCCTGTCGCAAAACCAACAGCCGCTCATGTGTGACCAACAACCACAACCACTCAAATGGACTACAAACCAGCAAACTGATTTCCATGTGGGTCACATCCTGCACCGCACACATTCAACATGACAAGATACGACTTTCACAATGGTCATTCACCTGCTTTCTTGCAAAAATAGAAAACAGAGACATTTTTAGCATTTTAGGAAGAGTCCTACAGTGCATCCGGAAAGTATTCACACCCCTTCACTTTCCCCACATTTTGTTATGTTACAGCCTTATTCCAAAATGGATTAAATTCCTTTTTTTTCTCATCAATCTACATACGATACCCCATAATGACAAAGCGAAAAAGGTTTTGTAGAAATGTTTGCAAATTTATTAACAATAAGAAACTGAAATATTGCATGTACATAAGTATTCACACCCTTTACTCAGTACTTGGTTGAGGCATCCTCGGCGGCGATTACAGCGTCAAGTCTTCTTGGGTATGAAGCTACAAGCTTGGCACACCTACACTGCGTGCACAATTATTAGGCAAGTTGTATTTTTGACGATTGATTTTATTTTTTAGCAACTACAGCGCTCTCGCTCAATCCAAAATTTTAATAAAGTTCAAAGCTGAATATTTAAGAAAGTAAAAGTCAGGTTTTGTCTTAAGAGAATATCTCAGTTTGCACAATTATTTGGCAAATATTGGTGCGCAGAATTATTAGGCAACTAAATGAAAAACGAATATTTTCCCATCTCACTTGTTTATGTTCATCAGTTAAAGTGAAAATAATGAACAACAACTGAAAATTTGCAAATAAACATTTCTAACATTTCCACACACAAAAAATCAGTGACCAATATAGCCACCCTTCTTTTCAATAACCGTCACAAGCCTTCCATCTGTGGAGTCTGTCAATTTCTTTGTCTGTTGACAATCAACTTTTTGTGCAGCAGCAACCACAGCCTCCCTGACACTGTTCAGAGAGGTGTACTGTTTTCCTTCATGGTAAATCTCCCATTTAAGAAGAGCCCACAAGTTCTCAATAGGGTTTAAGTCACGTGAGGAAGGGGGCCATGTCATTTTCCTGTCATCTTTAAGGCCTTTACTGGCAAGCCATGCAGTGGAGTACTTTGATGCATGTGATGAAGCATTGTCCTGCATAAAAATCATGGTCTTCTTGAAAGATGCAGGCTTTTTTTCTGTACCACTGCTTGAAGAAAGTGTCCTCTAAAAACTGGCAGTAGTTCTGGGAGTTGATTTTAAGTTCATCTTCCACCCAAAAAGGTCCAACTAGCTCATCTCAAAGGCATAGCCCCTACTGTCCGCCACAGTATCATTAAAGATGAGCTAGTTGGACCTTTTCGGGTTGAAGATGAACTTAAAATCAACTCCCAGAACTACTGCCAGTTTTTAGAGGACACTTTCTTCAAGCAGTGGTACAGAAAAAAAGCCTGCATCTTTCAAGAAGACCATGATTTTTATGCAGGACAATGCTTCATCACATGCATCAAAGTACTCCACTGCATGGCTTGCCAGTAAAGGCCTTAAAGATGACAGGAAAATGACATGGCCCCCCCTTCCTCACGTGACTTAAACCCTATTGAGAACTTGTGGGCTCTTCTTAAACGGAAGATTTACCATGAAGGAAAACAGTACACCTCTCTGAACAGTGTCTGGGAGGCTGTGGTTGCTGCTGCACAAAAACTTGATTGTCAACAGATAAAGAAATTGACAGATTCCATGGATGGAAGGCTTGTGATGGTTATTGGAAAGAAGGGTGGCTATATTGGTCACTGATTTTTTTTTGTGGAAATGATTATTTGTAATTTTTCAGTTGTTTGTTCATTATTTTCACTTTAACAGATGAAAATAAACAAGTGAGATGGGAAAATATTCGTTTTTCATTTAGTTGCCTAATAATTCTGCGCACCAATATTTGCCAAATAATTGTGCACACTAAGATATTCTCTTAAGACAAAACCTGACTTTTACTTTCTTAAATATTCAGCTTTGAACTTTATTAAAATTTTGGATTGAGCGAGAGCGCTGTAGTTGCTAAAAAATAAAATTATTGGTCAAAAATACAACTTGCCTAATAATTGTGCACGCGGTGTATATTTGGGGTATTTCTCCCATTCTTCTTGTGTGTAGATTGATGAGGAAAAAAAAGGAATTTAATCCATTTTGGAATAAGGCTGTAACATAACAAAATGTGGGGAAAGTGAAGGGGTGTGAATACATTTTTGGATGCACTGTATATTATTATAATCAGAATTTGTTTGAAGAGAACTGTTGCAGGACCCAGACTGAAGTAATTTAAAAGAGCGAAGTGTTACGATGAAGCATTGAACCTGCACAGTGAGATTTAGGAGACATTTTTGCATGATCACTTCAATTGTATGAATATTTTAAAGAATATGATGCACTTCGCTAGAATTATTTGCTCATGCAAAGGAATTTTTGTAAATTTTGGCCTCAATTATTTTATATAATTTTATGATATTCTATAAGAAATTTCCTCTGGACAGGTGAAGGGGAACAATACACTTTGCCAATTGGGGTGGATTGTGTATGCGAGATTGAGTCTGTGTGCCCTGTGGTGGACTGGGATGGTGTCTCTAAGGCCTGATTCCAGTTGGGTTGGAGGTTTGTAGGAGACATTTATCTGTGCGTATGACACAAGAGCGTGTGGGGGGGAGCAGCCTCCCTGAAGAAAACGCTGGGCCTGTACAGTTTTGACATCGTGTCACAGTGAAATGAATGAAAATATAGCTAAAGCGATACATCATTAAATCATGAAATTTCAAGAGGAAGTATCAGAAAAATGGTTCCCATGTCAGTGTTGATCAGTTTCAAAGACTCCTTCAGCTCACACCCGCCACTGCTAAATAGCCACTGGATGTTTTTCAAATTAGATTAAAAGGTTTTCGTAAAGACACTGTTTCCGAGCTCACACAAGATCTGTTTTCGTTCTGTACGGCAGGATTCCCTTTCATTATTTTCAGCAGGGATCTCATAAATTTAAAGGTCTTAGGTCGTCTTAATGAAATCCTTATGCGTTCTGTCCGTAGTGAAGTAACGTTTCATTATATACTGCATCAGTGGCTCTCATTATGTGGCATGAAATGTAATAACCTGGAACCCTGGATGCAAGAGTAGGTGTCTTGTGTTAACCGTATATTCTCTTCCCAGGGGGCCATTACCGAGTACGACGTTTGCCCCAAAGACAACCCCTCCTATGTGTGCAACAAGAAGACAAGCTGCAAGAGCTGTGCCGTGGACCAAAACTGCCAGTGGGAACCCCGCAACCAGGAGTGTATCTCGCTACCTGGTAACCGATGTTAATTCATCAAAATGAAATAAAACATGGCGTGGGGAAATGGGTTTATTAACATGTACTGTGCATGTGTTCAGACAAATGTTCATGGATGTAAGCACGGAAACATACACATCAACACAGAATAGCAATCAATACACGTGCACATGGGCACACACATTTTGAACAGTCTCTATTTATTGTACATTCATCTTGGCTTGTAAATATCACACAGACAAACACATACTCACAGTTGCATAAATAAAATCTGTGACTAATACTTTCATATATGGACTACCTCACTGTCTGTCTAATACAATAATTTAAGTAATAGCCTTTACCATTGTTGACTCGTGGAGCACATTAAGAGGGCAAAAGAATCAACTGATAGCGAAATGGATAATAAAGAGGAACAAGACATTAGTGAAACAACTTTAGCCAGTCGTTGGACAAACTTTAGCAGTTTCCACATATTAAACATACAGTGTTAAATTCACATCTACTGCTAGGTACCAACCAATCACGCCTCTTTCTCTCCCTTACTCCTTCCCAGAGAACATCTGTGGTGAGAGCTGGCACCTGGTTGGCAACTCCTGTCTGAAGTTTATCACTGCAAAGGATTCATATGACAACGCCAAGCTTGCCTGCAGGAGTCACAATGCTGTCCTGGCCTCACTGACCACGCAGAAGAAGGTGGACTTTGTTGTGAAGGAGCTGCAGATTATGAGTGTGGTGGTAAGGATGGTTGAGGCTGTCGTCATTGACTGTCTTGTGTTTTAGAAGATAAATAAGAAAGTGTCCAAGAAAGTGGCTGTAAACCTACCACTTTGCCCCATACAAGTTACCCACACAAACTGTAGCTCTTTGCCTTCTTGACCACATGTGTGACACCTTCACCATCATAACTGTCTAGTGCAAACCATAAGTAATGTTGTTTTCTCAAGAACTCCTTGCAGCAAAATCATAGATTCTTGCTTGAACGGGGTGTAGTTTTGTCCGTATAGGTTCAGTGAAAAACACTGAAGATTTATCTGCAACGGAGGGCAGGTATCGCAGTTAACTCCAGTACATTAAGAACAGTGTCTGGCTCTGCGATTTATTTTCCCATTGTGCTTCCCAGTCATGTTGAGTGAGAACGTCCTCATCTTCTCAGCTGTCAGTTCTCAATATGAATGAGAAGTAAATTGAAATTTTATCAATATTGCAATCTGAATTTCCAACCAGTTATCAGCTGGGGTAAAAAAGAAAAAGGCATTCTGTCCATTTTAATTTCTGTACCTTATTCATTTTGCGGCATTCACCTTTTTTCTCTAGATTTAGATTAATTTGTTGGTAAGGTCTGAGTTTAGAGTTAAAAAGTTGAGTTTAAGGGCATCCGGGTCTATTCCGTTGCCTACCAACATGGGGCTCACCGGTTCAAGTCCCCATGTTACCTCCGGCTTGGTCGGGCGTCCCCACAGACACAATTGGCCGTGTGTCTGGGTGGAAGCCAGATGTGGGTATGTGTCCTGGTTGCTGCACTAGCGCCTCCTCTGGTTGGTTGGGGTTCCTGTTCAGGGGGAAAGGGGAATTCGGGGGAATAGCGTGATCCTCCCACGCGCTACATCCCCCTAGTGAAACTCCTCACTGTCAGGTGAAGAAAAGCGATTTGCGACTCCACATGTATCAGAGGAGGCATGTGGTAGTCTGCAGCCCTCCCCGCATCGGCAGAGGGGATGGAGTAGCGACTGGGACGGCTCGGAAGAGTGGGGTAATTGGCCAAGTACAATTGGGGAGAAAAATGGGGGGAAATCCCCCCCCCCAAAAAAAAGTTTAGTTTATTTGCCCACAACACACTGACTAGTTTTAATAATGTCAAGTCAAGTTCATTTATAAGGCTCTTAATCACATTTAAAGTCTTAGATCAGCGGTCCTCAACCACCGGGCCACGGACCGGCATGGGGCCGCAAAACATTTGCTACCGGACCACGAGGAAACGATATGATTTGGCTAAATTAAAGGAAAAACACCCGAATAATAAACATACAATATTTCAGGCTATTTGTGCAGTAATTACATTGAACTTGGCATGGTCTGTCTGTGCTGCACCTTTCCTCACCATTCCCTGTCATGCCCACAACAGGATGAAGATACTGACGTTAAACTTGAGTAATATAGCGCGCGCGAGGTCTTCAGTTGGTCATCACTCACTTACCTACTCGATGTGCGTGTTGTGTTGCATCTAGGTAGCTACCATGAGTGAAAAACAAACGTCACTTGAAAGTTTCTTCGGAAGCGGTAGGGGAAATAAAAGGTCTAACAATGATGATAACACAGGCTGTTTGTTTAATATCCAAACGTTACTTAAATGTTATGACGCTGTTGACTTATAAACCTAACCCATATTCCAGTCTTGATTAATACTGCCACCGACCGGTCCGCAAAAATTTTTTGACTTATAAACCTAACCTATATTTTGGTCTTGATTAACACTGCCGCTGCTGCTGGCCGGTCTGCAAAAAATTGTCAATATTAAACTGGTCCACTGTGCAAAAAAGGTTGGGGACCCCTGACTTAGAGGTCTTAATGGAGAACATAGAAAAATGCGTGAAGGTCTAAATTAATGTAAATATGATAGGCCAACACATAAAAACTGCATAATAATATTTGGATTAGTGTATGAAGTAGTTTTATTATATTTTGATTACACTTGATTTAATTTAATTTTAATACATTTAATTTAATTTTGATTTAATTAAAGTTAATGGTAATATCATGCTCTGGAACATAAAACTAATTTTATTTTTATTAGTTCTTAGAAAATCCATTGCACAACTATCAAATATTAATACCGATGCAAACAGGAGAAAAAAGAGTAAAGCCCCCCTATCTAATATGGTAAAAACTCCCACACATTTTGCTCTTACTTAACTGATGAGGCTCAATTAATGTTTCAGTGCAAAAAAAAAAAAAAACCCTTTGGGACTTCCGGGTGGAACACTGTCAAGATGGCAGCATAGTGAACGTTCTCCTGACCATTCCCTACTAGATAATTTTGAACCCCTCCAAAACGTGCAAATTTTCTATCAAATTAAAGTCACATTGAAAGGGGGTGGCAATGAATACCAGGATCAAAAGCAAGAAAAACACTCAAACAAGAAATAAGCAACTTTGAAGCCATTCACCAGTTAGCAAACAAGCAGACAAAGTAATGCAAATGCCTTGTAAAGAGACTGCCAATTTGGAACTGATTCTTCGAGAGCTGAGGGGTTTTCATAGGGAAAATAAATAGTAACTTGAGGACATTAAGGGAGAAATTGTGAAAACAAACACCACACTGGGTGAGGCTGAAGAGGGAATAGTGAAAGCTGAGGAGAGAATTCAAAACACAGAAGGTATCCTAACAGAAATGCTGAAGCTACAATGAAAACTAGATGCCAAAATAACTGACTAGGAGAGCTGCTCCAGGCATGAGAACATTAAGATATACGGAGTTCCTGAGGGGGCAGAAAGAGTTGCCATCTATGATCTCTTTTTTGGAAAAGTTACTCTGAGAAAAACTCAACATACCTGACGAAACAACTCTTCAAATCGAAAGAATTTGCCACGCACTTGGACCCCAACCACCGGAGGATGCACAACTAAGATCCATCCTAGCAAAAATGTTCAGCTTCAAAGCAAAGGAAACAATACTCCATTTGGCATGGTAAAAGGAAGGTTTTACCAGGCAGGGGGAATAAACCTGGACAAAGACTATGCACCATGCATTCTCTAAAAGTGAAGGGAATACGCAGAGGACCAGACGTTGATTGTCTGGTCCTCTCATTAGTACACATTGCTCCACCATTTTGGATAAGTGGCTCCTGGTAAAATGAGACGTGTTCTTTCCATCAACTAATCCCCTGGTTAAATAATACTATTCGTTGTTTCCGGCCTAAATGTCAGAGGGTAGAGTGACTATGGAAATCCACCAAGCTCCATGTTCACCATCTCCATTACCATCACCATCTCCACCTTTTAACTAATTTAACAACATGGTTAAGGATGCAAGGCCTTCTTACTTTGCTAACCTAATTTCCTCAAGTAAACGCAGCCCTAAAGTCCTTTTTGACACCATCAACAATTTTGTCACTCCTGCACCTCCAGATGTGTCTGTCTTTTCAAATAATGATTGCAGCAACTATCTCTCTTTCTTTGCGGATAAGATTATAGTTGTTAGGGCTAGCATCATCCCCTCTTCTACTCCCTTTTCTTCTTATCCAACTCTGCCGTCAATTTTGGACTGTTTCTCCTATTTCTCTGCAAAACCTCATTGATCTGGTGGGCAGTATGAAACTTTCCTCAAGCCCTGTAGATAGTTTCCCAACTTCCCTGCTTAAAAATGTACTTGGGTCTATTGGGCCATGCCTGGTCTCTGTTTTAAATAGCTCCTTGCAGTCAGGTTGTGTCCCAGCTTATTTTAAACATGCAGTTGTTTAGCCTCTTGGAAAAAAAAAACCTAGTCTTGATCCATCCCTTCCTAAAAACTATAGGCCTATATCTAAGCAGCCTTTATCACACACATTGTAGAGAAAGTTGTTGCCAAAGCTCACCGCTGTCATGAGTGCACACAACATTTTAGATAAATCCCAATCTGGCTTCTGTCAGAAGAATTCCACTGAAATGGCTCTTCTCAGTCTACAATGACGCAATGATGTATTCTGATGTGGGTGAATGCACTTCTATGGTGCTGCTAGGTCTTAGCACCGCTTTTGATACTTTAGATCACAGCATCCTAACTGAAAAGCTTAGGCAGTGGGTGGGTGTCTCTGGAAGCGCGCTAGACTGGTTCGTCTCCTATCACTCAGGCTGGAGTTTTTCTGTGTCGCTTGGTCCCTACATGTTTGAAACTGCTGCTCTTTCCGGTGGTGTGCCTCAAGGTTCTGTCTTGGGTCCTATATTATTTGCTTTGTATATGCTTCCTTTAGGTCATATTATTAGCAAATTTAAAGGGATCTCATATCACTGTTATGCTGGTGATATTCAGCTATAGGTCTCTTTTAAGCCTGTTAAGACTGACAAACTGGTTGTTCTGCAGTTGTCTGTTTGCCATTTAGGACTTGGATGGCCAACAACTTTTTACACACAGCTGTCATTTGTCCGTCGCAGCGACGAGGACCATCTAGTCATCCTGTAGGGGTCAGTTTCTGTGGGTGCGAAGATGGCTGGTTAGTCCAGTCTGCGCCCTGAATGTTCTTTGGCAGTGTGGGCATGGGATAGTGGGAGTAGCTGGAGGGTTGCTGGCACGGTCTTTCCTGGCCTGCCTGCAGCTCTCTCGCTCTCATACAGCTAAACACATAGGACTAAGGTCCTTATCATTGCTTCAGATTGTATAGCTTCCAAGGTTGAGGTTGTATTGAGTCCCTTTCTTCAGCTATGCAGTCTAATCTTAGAAATCTTGGTGTTATTTTCAGCCAGGCTGTGTACTTCAATCAGCATATTAAATTGTTGACCCGTACATGTTTTTTCTATTTAAGAAACATTGCTTGACTCGAGTCTTGTGTGTCACAGCCTGAACTAGAAATGATTATTCATTATTTTATATAGTCCTAGCTAGACTACTCCTATTCCCTTTTCACTCGCCTCAGCAAGTCGTCTCTGGACCGTCTACAAATGGTTGAGAACGCTGCTGCAAGGCTGTGCACCAGGTGTAGCAGCACGACTCACATTGCACCCATTTTATCTTCTTTACACCAGCATCCGATCAAGTTTAGGATTCATTTTAAGGTCCCTGTTTTCACATTTAGAGCCCTGCATTGTCAGGCACCTGTGTACTTCTGTGACCTGCTCTATCCATTATATCACCAGTAGATTGCTTAGGTCTTGTCCCTCGCTCTCGTTTGAAAACAAAAGGTGATCATGCCTTTGAAGTTGTGGCCCTGACACTGGAATGCTCTTCCTTATAGTCGTATGATCTACAGTCTCTATTGATGCTTGTAAAAAGTAGCTGAAGACCCATTTATTCAAACTGGCTTTTGTCTCACCTCTTGCTGTCTAGTGTATGTAATTTTGTGTGTTGTTAAGGTCTTTTGTTGCATATGTTTTAATTATTTATTTATTTTACTGTTTTTATGGTCTTATTTTTAATAATTTTACTTTTGTGAAGCACTTTGTGACCTTGTTCTGTGAAATGTGCTATACTAAATAAACTTTATTTACTTACGGAGGGTTTTGAAAGATCGACAAATCCAGTTCCAAACCCTCTATCCGGCACTGCTAAGGGACAAACATGATGATGAAACCCAACTTTATGAGACAGTGGAGGAGGCGATTCAGGACCTGTCGAGAAGAAGATTCCCCCTGGAGATCATCAAACCCCCAGAGACACTGATGGAACAACTGCAACAGCTAACCTGGGAGAGAAGCAACCAGCAAACTGGGAGACATGCATCTCACACTAAATGAGAGGCAAACTTCAAGGAGAAACTGCAAGCCTTTAGAAGAGCCTCAACATTCATGACTGTACCTTTTTGCTTGCTTTGCTCCTCCGAAGGACACCCCGTTAACTTTTTTCCAAAAATCCGAAGGTGGGGGTGGATTCATGTGGATGTTCCACATGAAGCCAGGACCCAGGGTTTCCCAGCAGAACATTGCCCAGAACATCACACTGCCTCCGTGGCTTGCCTTCTTCCCATAGTGCATCCTGGTGCCATCTCTTTTCTCATCCCAGGTAAATGACGCACACGCACCCGGCCGTCCACATGATGTAAAAGAAAACATGATTCATCAGACCAGGCTACCTTCTTCCACTGCTCGATGGTCCAGTTCTGATGCTCACATGCCCATTATAGGTGTTTTTGACAGTGGGCAGGGGTCATCATGGGCACTCTGACCGGTCTGCGGCTACACAGCCCCATACGCCGTAAGATGCAATGTACTGTGTTTTCTAACACCTGTCTATCATAGCCAGCATTAACTTTTTCAGCAATTTGAGCTACAGTGCCTCTTCTCTGGGATTGGACCAGACGGGCTAAATTCTGCCCCCCACATGCATCAATGAGCCGTGGGCTCCCATGAGCCTGTCGCCGGTTCACCGGTTGTCCTTCCTTGGGCCATTTTTGGTCGGTACTGACCACTGCATACCGGGAACACCCCACAAGACCTGCTGTTTTGGAGATACTCTGACCCAGTCGTATAGCCATCACAATTTGACTATTGTCAGAGTCACTCACATCCTTACGCTGGTCCATTTTTCCTGCCTTCAACACATCAATTTCAAGAACTGACTGTTCACTTGCTGCCTAATATATCCCACCCCTTGACAGATGCCATTGTAATGAGATAATCAATGTTATCCACTTACCTGTTGTAAGCGTGTGAGAAGACTCCCCCCCCCCCCTGCCAGCACCGTCAGTATCTCGAGTGAAGGTCTCCGCTATCTATATAAGTTAAGCGTTAATACTAGATTGATAGATTAGTCAACCAATCAGATTTTGATGTGCAGCGGATGGGCGTATTCTTTTATACTTGCCCAGCGTCATAGGGCCTTCGCTGCATACAGCCTACATGACCGATTGTTCAGCCAATCAGCAGCAGTGCCTAGGTCTGTGGTTGAAACCGTTGTGGTTGCATTCCGCAGCGCATTGTGGTAGTTGTTGGCTAATGTTCGCTAGTGTTTGTGTTTTTGATTTAGTTAGCTAAGCTAGCTAGCCGGGAATGAGAATAATGTCTCAAGGAGAACTCGTGAATGATGTGGTGGCAGATTTATTAGATTTATGTGCGGATTTATTAGATTTGTGTGCGGCATTTCACTTGTTTAGCTGTGACAGTCCCGGTTTCCACGGCATCTGTTGAAAAGACATCTCCAGCACTTAAGAATAAAAACATATTCCGGGAATAAAACGGGACAGACACAACTCACAGCATTGGCCTCCATTGCCAAAGGAGTGCTCTATGACTGTGTGATCGACCGTTTCATCCAGAAAGACAGGATAGTGGATTTTGTCTTCAGATAGACAACACTGGTGAGTCAAATGTATTGTTTTGTACAGTTAGTTGATTTGCTTAATGTTTGATTGTTTTTATGCTCAGAAGCCCGACTGGATGTGTTTGTTGAGTTTCTTGATAGCATAATATGCCCAGCGGGATTACTTCCAGTAAGGCTGTACATTACACCATGTTGCCACACAATGTCGCTGTTGTGAAAGCGAAAAGTGTCAAATAACTTGATGGTGATGATTGTGATGATAACCCCTTTTGCGACTAAAACATTGTAGCATGGCGATATGACGGCTGTCTTTGGGTAATTATGAGGAGGTGACCTCTCACCGAAGGCCTAGGTCGGAAATGCACGGTCTGCTATTGCTGGTGGCCAGTGCTCTCCTGTTTGCTGTTGTGTGTTGAGCAGCAGGTTGAGGGTAGCGGATGCAAACAGGCTCAATAAACTGATCCATAAGGCCGGTGACATTGTGGAGGTGGAACTGGATTCTCTGGCGGCGGTTTCTGAGAGGAGGACACTGTTGAAATTACGTGCCATTATGGACAATGTCTCCCACCCACTCCATGACATGCTTGTTTGGCACAGGAGTACTTTTAGTGATAGACTCATTCTGCCGAAAAGCACCACAGAGCGCCACAGGAAGTAATTCCTGCCTGTGGCCATCAAACTTTACAACTCCTCCCTCAGATTCAGACTGTTAGACACTCGGAGTGAATGGTCATTGGACTGGCCCTGTCGGGGTTTGTTTGTGCTGCTTGTTGTGTGCTGCGGTAGTGCAGTATAGATAGGGTGTTATATGCACCATGCTTGTTGATATATTTTGTTCTTATTTCTATTTATTAGTTACCTTTTATTTCGATGTGTTTCTGTTTCTATTCTCTTATCTTCTATCTTGTTAGTTTTTAGTTATTAAGCATGGGTGTCTGTAATAGAACTCAATTTCTCCTCGGCGATAAATAAAGGATTCTGATTCAGGAATAATAAGAATATTCTTGGCAATATAAAAATTCACTACATGTAGTAAGATCTCCAGAATGTATAATAGCACATTCTCTTGTCCAAGTCAGAGAATACACTGTATATAAAAGAGAAGTGGGAGAAAGGGAAATTTTTTAGTATTTCAGAGGAGGGTTGGGGAAGAATGTCGACCACAATGGAGTTCAGCTGGTTAAACTACATGGTGAGAATTCTTTTAGAAAAATATTTTAAGGTTTTTTTTTATTACACCCTTACAAAAATGATATCAGGCAAGTGGTGGTAGATGTTGGAGACTATGTGGGATAAAGAACGCCAATCGCTGCCATATCTTCTGGAAATGACAGGTTATTGTGCCTTATTGGCAGAAAATTCGTAAACCTATTAATAATGTATTTGGAGTTGACATTCTTTTTAGATGTGATACTGTATACATGAGTCACATCTAATTTGAAGGCTGGAATATCAATGATTAAGAAACTGGTACAAATACGTACTTCTGACAGCAAGCAAAAGAGCTGTCAAGAGGAAGTGGCTAAAATCAGAGCCACCCACCATTGATGAATAGATAGAAATAATATATATAATGGAAAGGTTTTCATTTGTCCTAAAGCCCCCCCCCCCCCACTCCCACCGGATTTGGACCAAGTGGACTGAGTACATTAAACCTATAAGGTCAGATTTTAACTGACTTGATAGAATAAATGAGTGAGAATATAATGTGATTTATATCATTTTATTGCATCTAACAGCTCGCTCTTTATTCTTTTTTATTTCTTCAACCCGTTGTAATATCTAAGGTGAACGCTTCCCCTGTTCAATTGTAAATAATTAAAATGTACTGTTATAAAAGAAAACCTCTGGAAGAGGCAGGCTGTTAAATGATAAAATATATGAATATATATGAAATATATAAGAATATCAAATGTACTGCAAATTTCTTTGTTTTGTGTGTGCACAATGCTATGTGGCTCTACTTGCAGTAATACTATGTAAAATGATGAATGTGAAATGAATGCTTTTCAAAAAAACAAAACAAAAAACAACCCATCATTTGCCCAGGGCCATTTATTGGCCCTGTGATGGCCTGGCGGCCTGTCCAGGGTGTCTCCCCACCTGCTGCCCAATGACTGCTGGGATTGGCTCCAGCATCCTGCGACCCTGAGAGCAGGATAAGCGGTTTGGATAATGGATGGATGGAAACTTCATTCGAAGATTGTTCTCTTTTTTTCTTATTAGATAATTATTTGGGTGGCATGGTGGCGCAGTGGTTAGCGCTGTCACCTCACAGCAAGAAGGTCCTGGGTTCGAACCCCAGGGTTGTCTAACCTTGGGAGTCATCCCAGGTTGTCCTCTGTGTGGCGTTTGCATGTTCTCCCCGTGTCTGCGGTGGGTTTTCTCTGGGTGCTCCGGTTTCCCATGCCATCAAAAAGACATGCCTGTTAGGGTTAATACTCCTGTCTGTGCCCCTGACCGAGGCATGGCAAGACGAACTGGAAGTTTGGCCCCCGCCCAGGTGCTACATGGCAGCTGCCCACTGCTCCTAGCTACACAGCTAGCATGGATTAAATGCAGAGCATAATTTTCCTACGGGGATCAATAAAGTATCTCAAAATCAAAAAGAAAAAAAAAAGTAAAAGATTTCTGCAGCACGCCTTCATGTAAAAGTAGCACCTCATAAGCTGCTCAGATTTCTTCAAATTGTTTTTCATCTTTCATTTTTTGCAGGTGATACTCAAAACCGGACTATCCTCATGTGGTGTTTTTGAAGCATTGGCTATGCTAACTGACAGATTGCTGTCAATTATCCAATTATCAACTCATCCAGTTTACACACAAGCGGCATTTGACAGTCAGGACACATGTATGAGGACATATGTGAGCAGTTGAGAATGTTTTATGAACCCAGTGTTGCTTCCTTTTGCATACAGATTTGAACATTTGAACATATGAACAGATTTAAGAGACATCTGAGAGGAACTTAAAGAGACTGTTCTTGCTTGAGAGATGCAGGTCTGGGCTCTATATTTGATCCTTGTACTCCTCAGTGTTGTAAATCATAGTTGCTAACTGGCAATGTAGGAATTAAAGGGTATTCTGATATTGCAGTCATTGTCAGTGGCTCTGGTTAAGGGAGGTTGCTGAAGGCCACCGTTTTATAAGCAATTGAAAAACTCTAAATTACACTGAGTGCGTCAAACCCCCTAGTTACAGTTCTGTCAATTTGGTCTTGACTTAATGCTTGGTGGGGTGTTAACAGGAGCTGGAGGGCTATAAGAAGAAGAAGCCCCTGACTCCTCATAAGCTGCCCCCTAAATTTGGTATTAGGGGTAGGAGCTACTGAGCACCAACACTTATACAATGCCCTCAGACTGACGGTGTGGTAATCCTCAGTTTAATTTTTGTTTCTTTGTTTTATTTTTATTTTTATTTATTTATTTATTTTTTTGGCAGTTTAAGAGAAAATGAAAAAAAAATCCCCCTCAATATGTTCAAGAGGCTTTAATAATAAGCCCCTCTATGAAAGAGGTTAATCTTGTATCCTGACTTAGGGGTGCATGCTACCACTTTCCCAAATTAATTAAGCACCTCTTTACTCTTTTTTTTTTTTTTTTTAGATCAGGGGTTCTTTCAAAAAAACCTCTAAGGGGAGAAAACTGTTTTGAGATCTAAATTAATGACCTAATTACACCTAAATCTGTCAGAGTATTTTGGTATATAATTATGCTTGAGGTCAGCGAAGACTTTCATTTTATGCAAAACCTCAGTATTGCAGAAGCCCTCCACAGTTGCCAGCTCTGGCATTTTGTTCTACGCAGGAGCAAGGCAGGGCTATACAGTGGCTTGCAAAAGTATTCATACCCCTTGAACTTTTCCACATTTTGTCACGTTTCGACCACAAACATTAATAATTTTATTGGAATTTTATGTGAAAGACCAACACAAAGTGGCACACAATTGTGAAGTACAAAGAAAATTATACATGATTTAAAAAAAAATTTACAAATAAAAAACTGAAAAGTGCGGTGTGCAAAAGTATTCAGCCCCCCTGAGTCAATACTCTGTGGAACCGCCTTTTGCTGCAACTACAGCTGCAAGTCTTTTGGGGTATGTCTCTACCAGCTTTGCACATCTACAGACTGAAATTTTTACCCATTCTTCTTTGCAAAACAGCTCAAGCTCAGTCAGATTAGATGGAGAGCGTTTGTGAACGGTAGTTTTCAGATCTTGCCACAGATTCTCAATTGGATTTAGGTCTGGACTTTGACTGGGCCATTCTAACACATGAATATGTTGTGTTTTAAACCAGTCCATTGTAGCCCTGGCTTTATGTTTAGGATCGTTGTCCTGCTGGAAGGTGAACCTCCGCCCCAGTCTCAAGTCTTTTGCAGACTCCAACAGGTTTTCTTCCAAGATTGCCCTGTATTTGGCTCCATCCATCTTCCCATCAACTCTGACCATCTTCCCTGTCCCTGCTGAAGAGAAGCACCCCCAGAGCACGATGCTGCCACCACCATGTTTGACAGTGGGGATGGTGGTGTGTTCAGAGTGATGTGCAGTGTTAGTTTTCCGCCACACATAGCGTTTTGCATGTAGGCCAAAAAGTTCAATTTTGGTCTCATCTGACCAGAGCACCTTCTTCCACATGTTTGCTGTGTCCCCCACATGGCTTCTGGCAAACTGCAAACGGGACTTCTTATGGTTTTCTTTTAACAATGGCTTTCTTCTTGCCACTCTTCCATAAAGGCCAGATTTGTGCAGTGCACAACCAATAGTTGTCCTGTGGACAGATTCCCCCACCTGAGCTGTGGATCACTGCAGTTCGTCCAGAGTCACCATGGGCCTCTTGGCTGCATCCCTGATCAGTGCTCTCCTTGTTCGGCCTGTAAGTTTAGGTGGATGGCCGTGTCTTGGTAGGTTTGCAGTTGTGCCATACTCTTTCCATTTCCGGATGATGGATTGAACAGTGCTCCGTGAGATGTTCAAAGCTTGGGAAATCTTTTTATAGCCTAACCCTGCTTTAAACTTCTCCACAACTTTATCCCTGACCTGTCTGGTGTGTTCCTTGGACTTCATGATGCTGTTTGCTCCCCAATATTCTCTTAACAAACCTCTGAGGCTGTCACAGAACAGCTGTATTTGTCCTGAGATTAGATTACACACAGGTTGACTCTATTTAGTCATTAGGTCAACATTCGATCATTCAGCAATCATCAGGCAACTTCTGAAGGCAACTGGTTGCACTCAGAGAAAAGGGGGCTGAATACTTTTGCACACCGCACTTTTCAGTTTTTTATTTGTAAAAATGTTTTTAAATTATGTATAATTTTCTTTGTACTTCACAATTGTGTGCCACTTTGTGTTGGTCTTTCACATAAAATTCCAATAAAATATATTTATGTTTGTGTTCGTAACGTGACAAAGTGTGGAAAAGGTCAAGGGGTATGAATACTTTCGCAAGCCACTGTATGTGCCTTTGTGACCAGTTGTAGGTCTGGAGTTTCCCGCTGCAGCTCGGTGGATTGAGCCTGGCGCGAACCATGTCAGAGTAGGGGTTCTAGTCCCTGTGTAGCACATGAGGAAAAAGCATGGCGCTGATACTGCCAGGATTAGGGGTTTCAATTTCCTTCGAAGCTTAGTGGGTAGAGCGTGCCTCAGAAATGGCAAGGATTAGGGGATCATTCCACTCAAAGCTACCAATGCGGGCAAGAGTTCATCCAGCTCAGTGGGTTGAGCATGAGTTATCATTATTGTGCCAGAAGCCATTGTGGCTCCACCAAATGGCATATGTTTACTTTAGCACACAGACCCATTTCAATGATGCATTTGTTCAGCAGTCAACAATAACACTAAAAATGTAGAAATGGGCATCAAGAGATGTGCCAATAGATATTATTTTAGACCATGTGCGGCTCTACGCATCTAATCATTTTCAAATTGCCTTCAACCGGTACAATAAGACTCCCCAACATACACTCTAGGCACTGAGATTCAGAATAGCGTTCACCTGTTGCACACCACCGATAATGTCTGTACTGTTAAAAAGGGTATATGGAACAGAGACGTGTACATAAATGAAGCCTGCTTGTGTCTGTTTTGCAGTACAAGGCCACAATCACACCCTGGGTGGGGCTCAGGAAGATCAACGTGTCCTACTGGTGCTGGGAGGACATGTCACCTTTCACGAACACCACCCTGCAGTGGCTGCCCGGCGAGCCAAGCGACGCCGGCTTCTGCGGCTACCTGGCTGAGCCTGCCTCCAGCGGCCTGAAGGCCCAGACCTGCATCAGCCCGGTCAACGGCAGCATGTGTGAACGCCCAGGTTGGTGTTTAGGATATTCGAGATTTGGTTGTTGTCCGCGTTCATTGTCCTTTATTTCCACTGTTTAATGTTCAAAATCACTTCCAGTGATTACTAAATGCGGGAGGACCTGGCATCAGAGAAAATGTGCTCTCTAAAAGTACTGACAGAAATACACACATTTAAAAATTTCATTTATTGGTATATTTGGCATTGCTGCTAAATGTATAGACTACGGTCACATACAAACTATAAATACTTTTTGCAGTTTGTTTTATTCTCAGCAAGATGCCAGTCGGGTGGGATTTCCCATATAAAACAACAGTAGATGCTGGAATGTTTCCATCCAACTTTAAAAAAAAAAATGTCACAAGATGAATTGTGCAAATTAACATGTTTCCATCAGATCTGTTTAAATGAAATGTAGGCCCACATGTCCTATGTCATATTTCTAGACTTTGACACCCAAGTGAAAGATGGACCACTTAGGATTTACAGACAGCTTGGCACCTCGTAGCTGAATGGTTCGAGTGCATAGCACATCGCCACATGGTTCCAACCACTGCCAGTTCAATTTCCTTCGGCAATCTTTATTGCATGTCTTGCCCCTTTCTATCTCTCGCCCAGTTCCTGTCTGTCTCTTCACTGTCGCTGTCTAATAAAGGTAAAAAAAAAAAAAAAAAGCCCAAAAAAAGATTTACAGACAGCTAATCATGTGATTAAATTTATTCGCATATCTTTTTTTATTCGGTACATGTGTTTCTATTGAAATTCATTGCATTTCTCTGTATCAAATAAAGGTTTATCCACCTCCAGTGAGCATACAAACTGTTATATGAATTTTGGAGATTGTATTCGGTACATGCCACTTCCGTCAGCCTTTTTTTTTCCTATTTAAAATGACAAAATTCACAAAAAAAAAATGGGTGGAAACGTAGTTAATGACTGTAAAGTAAAGAGAGTTATTTTCAGTAATTCACAAATTAGTTGATTTGAACTGATGCAATTATCCACACCGGTTCGGCACCTCAAGCAGCGTAAAAGAGACAATAGAAATGCTTTAAACCAAGTACTGGTCTTTGCAGTTGAGAGAGGTCCTGCTTTGCTAATTACCATGGCATTAACACCGGTAATGTGGCGCTCATCAGGCAGTGTTGCGATACATGCCACAGTTAAAGCTTTTTTTCTTCTCTTTTTACCTCAGTAAGTACAATGACATAATCACTGAGGGGTTCGCCATTCGTTTCTACGCATGGCCACAACGGCCAACTTCACAATAACACTGGAATTGCCAGGATTAGGGGGTTCGACACCCACTATGAGCACATGTGCAATCACTCACACGGTCCAGACACACTGAATCAAAGGTGAACACCATCACTTCTCATATAACCATCCCCCTGCCCTTTTCTCTCAGCCAACCACAGCGCCAAGCAGTGTCGCACACCCTGCGCCATGCGCGCCACCTGCAGCGAGTGCACCAGCAGCAGCTCCGAATGCATGTGGTGCAGCAATATGAAGCAGTGCGTGGACTCCAATGCCTACGTGGCCTCTTTCCCCTTCGGACAGTGTATGGAATGGTACACCATGAACAGTTGTCCACGTAAGTGTCTTCTTATGCAGCTCTCACTCTCATTTCTATTCTCACACTCTCCTCATATGCTCCTTATATAGGCTGTTACCAGACGAATTCACAGACTTGGGCTTTTTTCTGTCTGAAGGCATTTTCATTTTAATCTTGCGTACAGCTCTCTCAATAGGTTCTGAGATACGCTGCATCAACTTCTAATCTATTTGTTGACTTGTGCGCTGTCATCAACTGTTTTTTATTCCTTGGTTTTAAAATAGCTATAAAAAAAATTTCAACCTCAACCAAGCATTCCTTGAAGGCAGAGGTGCACGTTGAAAAGTATTTTAGAGAATATAGATAGAGTACCTTGAGTTACTAAGTGTTACTCAGACATCGTCATCTTATGAGCCACATAGACAAAAGACTGTTTTTGAAAGAGCAAAAACATTTCAAAAACACCCTGTTCATCAAACAAACCCACCCAACTTTTAGAATAAGGCCATGGGCAATTGACAATAAGGGAATGAGACACCATGATTTTATATTGTTACACTGGGATGAAACGTATTACATTATATTCTCACCATGGAAACCATGTTACACATGGCAATATGGCAATTGCAATGTACAGATTTAGATTCTCCTGCTGTTGAACGAATAAAAGAGACATAGAGATGGGGTTTACGAATATGTTGAAATTGGTGTTTGTTTTTGAAAAAGAACAGATGGAATCTCTGGAGAGCCAGAACATGCATATTGAACACATTTAATAGCCACAAGTGGCTCATGAGCTGTAGGTTGAATATCACTAAGCTATAGTACACAGAGGGGGTAATGGAAGGTTTAGTAGCTAAAAGCTATGCAAATATTTATACAGTTTTTAGGCCTAAAGGGTATGCTTGGTGATATGATGGGTTTTATGTCATTATGCTCTTGAAGCATAGAAACGTACCATTCACAATCAGATTTTAAAGAGCCGGATGCGAGCTGGGTTTTAACACAGTCACTTGCCAATGTGGAGTCATACCGTGTCATAGTCCTGCAGTCCTGTAACATTTTAACATTGCCTACTGCAAGCTGATAAACAAACACAGGCGTCACTATCTGCTCTGTCCTACCTCTCCCTAACTCCTCTGGTGGAGACAGAATAGTAATTGTAAATGGCATCATCAAATTACTTTTCATTTTCACCTTAATTCAGCCAAGCTGATTATATGTATAGCATGCCCGGACGGAGCTCTGAGACTCGGAGAGGTGATGATTAATCATTTAATAACATGGTCAGTGGCTGTTTTTGTTTTGGATACTTTTATTTTTGTTTTGTGCATCAGAAGACCTTTCTCATTTATTTAACCTGGCAGGTCAATTAAGACCAAATTGTTCGCAAGCAAGGACCAGAAAAATGTCCCTGGGGTGGTATGTGGAACAGAGATTAAAGTTTAGGCTAAAACCTATGGCCCAACTGATTTGTGATTTTTGCATCTCCTTATTAGGGGCAAGGATTGGGGCTAGGATTTAACGTCTAATAACCCTTCAGCGGCTTTTATTTGTTTGTTTGTTTTTTTGTTTTTTGTTTGAGTTGTTTGTTGTTACTGATCAGTAGGAGCCCTATGCTTAACCAAAATCCCAACTAGAATTTTAAAATGCACATGCAGACATATACATAGGAAACACATAACAGTTTGGTACCACTAACATTCTAGTGTGTAAATGAAACATACCTGATGTGGGGAGGGATGTCCATGTCATGTCATGTCAGTTTTATTTGTATAGCCCATTATCACAAATAACCAATTTTTCTCAGTGAATATTGTATTCAGTGTATTGTTGTATTACAGCTATACAACATCCTGTCCTTAGACCCTCGCATCAGATGAGGTACAACTACCTAAAGAAAAACCCTTTGCCAGGGAGAAAAAATAGAAAGAAATCTCAGGGAGAGCAACAGAGGAGGGATCTCTCTCCCAAGACGGACAGACGTGCAACGATTGCTGTGTGTACAGAATAAAACACAATTTACAGAATACAACCATTTTTCAGAGCAGCCAAGCAGGCCTCTAAATTAGTCATTTGAGTATGATCATCAGCCGTTATGGGCACATACAGCTGAGTATCATCCACATCGCAATGAAAATTTATTCCATGACTGTGTATAATTTGGCTAAGCGTTGAGATATAAAGAGAGAAAAGTAGACGGCCAAGAACTGAGCCCTGAGGTACACCATATTTAACATCAGAGAATTTTGATGTAATATTATAAGAGCATGTTATGTTCTTCCAGATAAGTAGGACTTAAGCCAAGAGAGCACTAAGCCAGAAACACCAAAATTACAATTTACCCTGTCTAATAGTGTATGCAGTGATCAATGGTGTCAAAGGCTGCACTGAGGTACAGTAGTAGAAGCACAGAGGTGGAGTCAAAGTCCATAACAAGTAGAAGATCTTTCACCACTCTGGTCAGAGCAGTTTCAGTGGAGAGACAGGCCCTGAAAGCCAATTGAAAAGGTTCATATAGATTGTGGTCAAAAGTTGGGTCAAAGGTTGTTGATACACAAATCTCTCTAGTACTTTAGAAAAGAATAGAAGATTAGAGACTGGTCGATTGTTATTAAGAGACCCTGGATCGAGGTGTGGTTTGACCCACAGGTGTCTTAAAACTGCTGGGAACAGTGTCAGTAGTAAGTGATAAATTAACAATGTCTAGCATTTTAGGTCCCAGGAAAGGCCAGAGGTCATAAAACGTTTTGCTGCTAAAGCATCAAGTAGGCAAGTAGTTGGTTTAGAAGCTGACACGAACTTAGTCAAAGCATCAAGAGAGATAGTTTCAAAAGCTGTAATAACAGGGACTATCAGTGACGCATTGTACATATATGAATTTGGTAAGGAAGGCAGGCTCTGCAGGAGTAGCTGGAGTTGAAGAACTGATTTTGTTTATGATCTAAACAACCTGATTACAGAACAGTCTAGAAACTCCTGGGTCATTAATGGTGAGCAGCTAATAGATGGCTGCTTTTTAGTAAGTTTAGGTACAGTGTCAAAGAGAAATCAGGGATTATTTTTATGAATATTAATTAACCAAGAGAGATATGCTGCTTTTGCAGAAGATAAGGCATGCTTGTATTTCAATAAACACTCATGCCAAGATAGGTAAAAAACCTCCAATTTTGACTTTCGCCATTTATGTTCCAGTCTCCTACAGGCCCGCTTAAGAGTATGTGGCTCATTGTTAAACCAGGGTGTAGCCCTCTTTAGTCACCTAGCTGTTGTAGAGAGAGGTGCAGCTGAATCGAGGAAACTAGAGAGGGCCACATTTAAGCCACTAGTGACATTTTCAACAAATTCAGTCTCTACAGTGAAAGGATCCAAGACTTCAGGCAGCTGCTGGTCAATGCAGCTACAGTGGACGGATCAATGTGGCGAGTGGCAATTACATCTGTGCTGACATTAACAAGACAGGCCAATGGTGTTTCAAATTTAATGAGAAAATGATCTGACACAGCAGATGTGGTTGGCAAGACAGTCAGATCAGAAACAGCTATCCCTTCAGACAGTGGTGGGCTGTCAAGGCCATCAGGGTTTTCTCTGCTGGCCCTGTCAAAATGGAAATCATATGTTTTTAATAGTTAAATTGAAGTGTGCCTAGAATGTGTCTGAATTCAATTACTTGTTTTTTCCTGGAGCTGTGCAGGGATTTCCTATGTCATCTAAGCGCATCACAGCTCATTGGACCGGCAGTAGTTTGCATTGCTGGCCTTTCATTGAAGCCCAAAGCTGCAAACTGATTAACAACTTTGAGTGAACATATCATCAGCCATTCAAAATTTGATATGTAGTGACAGAACACATCAGGGCCCTGCGATATATCAGCAGTAGCCCCGGTGTCATCGTCAACTTTGAGCTTGAGCCTTTGGTGGGTTGTGAGCAAACTAAGTGCAACGGCATTCACAGTTACTGACAATCTTGCTGCCGATCTACTTCATGTTTTTTGTGAATACGGTAGGATTGTGTGCATTTTTTTTTTACGCATTCTCCCAAACGTACTAAACTGCTTAATGAATTTTACAAGAGAAGGCTGCCATGAGTCTCTCAATTGAGGTGGAACTTCAACTCCAGGTTGGTGTGCACAAGAGCCTCGAAAGATTTGAATTTAGATTCAAGTTTAGAAGTTGAATTGAAAATAGACTTAAATATTAAGGTGACACCCCCACCTTGTTTATTTGCCTGAGCTTCATGGGCATAAGTATAGTCAGGTGGGGAAGCTTCATTTAAGGGAAGGAAAACATTTGGTCTCAGCCCTGTTTCAAATAACCCAGTCATATCAAAGCTATGTTCAAGAATCAGATGCAAGGAGTAGAGGTGATGAAGGTGGATGAGTTTAAATACTTGGGATCAACTGTTCAAAGTTCAAATTAACAGGGAGTGCGGAAGAGGTGAAGAAGAGACAGACAAGGTGGAGTAGGTGGAGAAGAGTGTCAGGAGTGATTTGCAACAGAAGGGTACCAGCAAGAGTAAAATGGAAGGCTTAAAAGATGGTAGGGAGACCAGCTATGTTATATGGTTTGGAGACGGTGGTACTGACAAAAAGACAGGAGGCGGAGCTGGAGGTGGCAGAGTTGAAGATGCTAAGATTTTCTTTGGGAGTTAGGAAGAAGATCAGGATTAGGAATGAGTATATTAGAGGGACATTCACAGACGCATTAGAGGGACAGCTCAGGTTGGACGGTTTGGAGACAAAGCAAGAGAGGCAAGATTGAGATGGTTTGGACATGTGTGGAGGAGAGATGCTGGGTATATTGGGAGCAGGATGCTGAATATGGAGCTGCCAGGCAAGAGGAAAAGTGGGAGGCCAAAGAGGAGGTTTATGGATGTAGTGAGTGAGGACATGTAGGTGGCTGGTGTGACAGAGGAGGATGTAGAGGACAGGAAGAGATGGAAACGGATGAGCTGCTGTGGCGACCCCTAACGGGAGCAGCCGAAAGTAGTAGTAGTTTAGGAATCAGATCATTTATTAGTAAGGGTTTGGTAGACAATAATCTGATATTTATGATACCAAATTTAAATGTCTTGTTGAAGTGATCAGTAGTGGGCAGAACTTTAGAGCTACCATTCATGAAATATTAATTGGAATTAGACACCATGTATTATTAATTGTCAATTTTGAAGATCTATGCTTTGAATGATGTGTGGTCACACTTTTGATAACATTAGATGTTTGGTTCTGTAGATTATTAGGTGCTTCGTTGCACATTTCACCACCACCAGTGGTAGGAATGATTATTAGATTATTGTGATTCACACATTTTGGAGAGGAGAGCTTGGGAGCAATACAACAGGGTAGGGAGATGGTCTCAATGTTTTAGACAAAGCTTTCAGTCTGATAATCTACACTATGAGAAATTCCCTAACTAAACATTAATTAAACTAGTTGACTCCACATCCACACTAGACTTAATAATAATAATAATAATTTTATTTATATAGCACCTTTCTAAAACAATGTTACAAAGTGCTTCACAAAAAATAAAATAAAATACAGCTAAAACCAGACAAGGCGGGAATAAGAGTAAGATCAAATAAGAGTAAAATTAAAAACAGTAAAAATAAAAACAAATATCAAGCATTTGTAAAAGCTTTCTTAAAAAGAAAAGTTTTAAGACAAGATTTAAAAGAAGCTTAAACCTACCAGTCTTTCTAATCACCTGCAACCTGCTGAATGAACTAGAGAATTTAGCAATAAGTGATCTAAGCACAGAAAATAGCGAAATCAGTAGGACAAATGAAGAGGTTAGGGAAAAATATAGAGAAGAGAGAGTAAGAGAATAAACAGCAGTTATTGACCTCACAAAGCCAAATCTCACGAAGGTGGAAGCCGGAAACAGCCATCACGAATGTCCATTACAATATTATGTTAGATAAAAAGAAAAGCATTGCAGTCTGTGTATATATATCTTCTGGCCCATTAATAATGTACTATTTTCTTTTTTGAATTGCATGAACTTATGAATTATTAACTGTTTGTTTGTGTCTGCTGATGAAAGCCGAACAGAAATATCTAAATCTAAATCTCAGGGCCAGCCTGCTGCATTGACAGTATAGGCAAATGCTAGGGGCACAAGATGCTCTAGGGGGGGCCCACAACTTCGACCCCCCGCCAAAAAAAAACTTGTTTTTTTTATGCACCCCTATCAATATAATATAAACACTTTTTTCCAAATATATGACATTATATACAAGCGAAATTATTTTCTTGATTGGATCTTCTTACTCTTAACGTGCGGTGATTAAGGGGTGATATCACCACCCTAAACTACCTGTCCTGATTGAGTGAATTCTGCTGTTGATTCAGTGGTTACATGTCTAAAAAGCCAGAATTTTCTGGTGCTCAGGGGAGAAAGAGAAAGAAAGAGGATGAAGAAAAACGTGATAAAGGTAGCAAACTGGCTTCAAGATTCGAGCGGTTTCCCAACTTGCCATCAAGTAGCTAACATGACTACCATGCAATTCATGACTTTCCTTTATGGGCAGAAATCTGTCCTAACATGTGAGCAGTAGCTTTGAGGATTTCTGCCACTTTTCCCATAACAGTGGCTGCTGCAGAGAGGAGCTTCTCTAAGTTTAAACTGATAAAAACATATCTGAGGTCTACCATGTGGCAAGAGCCTCTAATTGGACTTTCTATAATAAGCATAAACCACCAAGTTTCACAACAGCTATCATAGGATGACATCATTGATGATTTCGCGGCAAGAAAAGCTAGATGGTTCCAGTTATAGAGCATGTCTGTAGTTCAGTTTGTGTCTTACCTTTTTTATTTATTTTTATTTCTTAACTTATCAATATTCAATCACAACAACCTAATATAAAGAGATGTAAATAGTTGATGTATTCATTTACCTTTTTGTTATTGTGTTTTATTGATTAATTTTTCCAATAGCAATTTATTTATTGATCGCACATTCTGTTAATACACCAGATTGTACTGAAATACTTTTTTTAAAACCTTAAACCTTAAAAATTATGCCTTTTAAAGTATTTATTTCTAAACGATGTGCAATATTTCTATCTGTTTTTGTTTTAAATTATTTATTTACAGAGCTTTTAATACTGCATTTATACATTTTAAGTTTTATTGACTGGATAAATAAAGGTTGAATAACAAGAAAATAGTCATTGACATTATTTATTCGTTGTGCTTCTCCCTAAAGTTTTTTTTCTTCTGGTCTCTGACCAAGGAAATTACTAGTGGTGAATTAAAAGCACAAATTTCTGGTCAGACAGTCTTGCCTAGGGCGCCATGTTAGCTCGGGCTGGCTCCGCTAACTCTAAATAAAGCCCAGGCTGTGTAAAATCCTGAGGGCAAAAGAACAAAAACAGTATTACTTTAACATCACTAAACTTAACCATATTTTTTTCATTTAGAAATTTAGCATGTTTGCATATTTAGTGGTAGTCCATAAACTAATCTGTGGGGACGTTTTGATAACATTGCTGGTGTAATTTGAGTAATTAAAATTGAACATAGGCTGGTGCGGTGCGCCTGAGCACTTCTAGTTTTGGCCCCATTTCAGGTAAACACCTGAGATGAGAAATGCCCATTTATATAATAAGCCCAATGTATACCTTCTCTTCCCCCCAGTAAGACCACGTTGTGTTCATATGTAAAATGTCCTGCATCCAGTAGCGTAGCGGTCTATTCTGTTGCCTATCAACACGGGGATCGCCGGTTTGAATCCCCATGTTACCTCCGGCTTGGTCAGGCATCCCTACAGACACAATTGGCCATGTCTGCGGGTGGGAAGCCAGATGTGGGTATGTGTCCTGGTCGCTGCACTAGCGCCTCCTCTTGTCGGTCGGGGCGCCTATTCGGGGGGGAGGGGGAACTGGAGGGAATAGCGTGATCCTCCCACATGCTACGTCCCCCTGACGAAACTCGTAACTGTCAGGTGAAAAGAAGCGGCTGGTGACTCCACATGTATCTGAGGAGGCATGTGGTAGGAGAGAGAGAGAGAGAGAGAGAGAGAGAGAGAGAGAGAGAGAGAGAGAGAGAGAGAGAGAGAGAGAGAGAGAGAGAGAGAGAGAGAGAGAGAGAGAGAGAGAGAGAGAGAGAGAGAGAGAGAGAGAGAGAGAGAGAGAGAGAGAGAGAGAGAGAGAGAGAGAGAGAGAGAGAGAGAGAGAGAGAGAGAGAGAGAGAGAGAGAGAGAGAGAGAGAGAGAGAGAGAGAGAGAGAGAGAGAGAGAGAGAGAGAGAGAGAGAGAGAGAAAAAATATTCTCTTATTGACGCCGTGACGTCTGTGTCTTTCAGCAGAGAACTGTTCCGGCTACAGAACCTGCAACCAGTGTTTGGACCAGCCAGGCTGCGGGTGGTGCACCGACCCCAGCAACACGGGGAAGGGTCAGTGCATTGAGGGCTCGTACAGGGGGCCCTTCCAGACCTCTGTCCCCGCACCCTCCACCTTACCCGGCCCGCCCTCCAGCCCCCAGCCAGCCCTCAATGCCAGCATGTGCCCCGGCGAAGCCAAGTACAACTGGTCCTTCATCCACTGTCCAGGTACAGCAAGGCTGTTTTCAGATGAGACCCCTTTTTTCCTTTTCTGTGTTCAACAAGAAACCGACCGCGATGAGATATGTATTGATTAAAAAGAAGAGAAGACTTTTTTTAAGTGTACTTTTTTTTTTGAGAATGTGGAGCGAGCGTTGAATAAATTGAAGGGATGTTTTCCTTTCTGAAATGAATAATATATGTTATTTGTGAACAAAGTCCTCCATCTGGAGAGAATCATTAGCACGTCGTCCTCTTTCTTTGCTGTTTGGCAGCATGCCAGTGTAACGGCCATAGCCAGTGTGTCAACGAGAGCGTGTGTGAGAAATGCGAGGACCTGACGACGGGGCGACACTGCGAGAGCTGCGTCTCCGGTTTCTATGGCGACCCCACCAACGGGGGCAGCTGCCAGCGTGAGTAACCGCCAATCGGTCACTCAGCCGATCAATTAATTAATCAATCACTTTTTGTTGTGCCACGGTTTCCTGTAGCTTGTCAGGTTAGTTTTTTTTTAAAGTTAAATTATATGTTTGCTCTTATTCCCTATTCAGTGAGGTACAGCGCGCCTCGGGGGATTTTAAAAATGTACGCTTCCCTATAACTAATACTGACAGTCAGTCTATCAAACCATAAATCAACTGATCAGTGTGCTGACAGTTTCATCTAGCATGGCATTATGCTACAGCTGTGCTGTATGTACACCCATCCAGAAGGTTTATGACGCCATCTTTTTTACAGTAAATTATATCAGCCAGTCAATAAATCAGTCAGTTATGTGTCTGTTTAGCTTAACCTAGCTTGTCAGTATGTGGTATCTTTTTTTTCTTTTTTTTTCTGGCACCTGTCTGAAAATCTACATACCCCTCGAAGATGGGGGATAATGATGATGAAGATATGTTTTCATAGTCGGGTCAATTTCTGTGTAAAAGGTATTCTTTTTATAAACAACTACTGTTGACCAATGTCATGAAGGGCGTCCAAGTAGTGTGGCAGTCTATTCCGTTACCTACCAACACAGGGCTCGCCAGTTCAAATCCCTGTGTTACCTGCGGCATGGTTGGGCGTCTCTACAGACACAATTTGCCGTGTCTGTGGGTGGGAAGCCGGATGTGAGTATGTGTCCTGGTCGCTGCACTGGCGTCTCCTCTGGTCGGTCGGGGCGCCTGTTTAGGGGGGATGGGGGACGGGGGGGAATAGTGTGATCCTCCCACGCGCTACGTCCCCCTGGCGAAACTCCTCACTGTCAGGTGAAAAGAAGCGGCTGGCTACTCCACATGTATCGGAGGAGGCATGTGGTAGTCTGCAGCCCTCCCCGGATCGGCAGAGGGGGTGGAGCAGCGACTGGGATGGCTCGGAAGAGAGGGGTAATTGGCTGGATACAACTGGGGAGAAAAAGTGGTGTGGGAATCCAGAAAGAAAAAAAAAACTTGAAATGAATAAAAACAATTGATAAGAAACGGTCTTAAATGATGAATGCCATTATAAAAATGAGTTCGACATAGATAGGTATTAGCTAAAAGTGTCAGTTGACTGTAAATTATTACCACAATAACATTATACTAGATTTTAAACTCATACCTACAGTTCATGTTAACGTAGTTCAAATAAACAAGATAGACATGGATATAAAACATTATATAATAATTTGAACTTGGCTCATTGGCCCAGTGGCTCTGTTGGGATCTGGCAGGTAGTCACTCGGCGCCAGTGGTGTGGATATGTGAGACAATCAATTTGTTTAATTTATCTGCAGTGATTTAAAACAGGGGTGGTGAAGTGATTAAAAACACATTGATTTTCATTAATAACCAATGAAAACAAAGATGGATAGGGGGGGAAAAACACTTTCACATCATCACACATATTTCACACGTCAGCTCAAGCGAGGCCTCGGCACCTGTGATGAATAAAGTGTTTATAACACTTTTGAACACACAAATGGAATAACGTGTTAGTTGCTTCCAAGAAAGACCGGCGCGAGATGCAACAAGAGAAAAAAATTGTCATAAAAATTAGTGTTGAGAAAAATCCGGAAACTCCATAAAATAGTGAAAAGTTCTCATATAATTAAATAAAACAAATCGGACTAACAGGGATGAAAAAATGCAATTTTTGTTACACTTTGCCGGAACTAAGAAAGCTCTAAAATTACTTTTCTGGACAGCACTGTGGACCCGTTTACTGTCAGAAGGGAGTTGGCATAAAATTATGCCTTGATTGAGGTTAACTATGGTCAGACTATGTCCTGAAGGAGGTTAACTAATGTCAGACTGTGTCCTGAAGGAGGCTAACTATGGTCAGACTATGTCCTGAAGGAGGTTAAATATGGTCAGACTATGTCCTGAAGGAGGTTAACTAATGTCAGACTGTGTCCTGAAGGAGGCTAACTATGGTCAGACTACGGTCAGACTGTGTCCTGAAGGAGGCTAACTATGTTCAGACTATGTCCTGAAGGAGGTTAACTATGGTCAGACTATGTCCTGAAGGAGGTTAACTATGGTCAGTCTACAGTCAGACTATTTCCTGAAGGAGGTTAACTATGGTCAGTCTACAGTCAGACTATGTCCTGAAGGAGGTTAACTGTGGTCAGATTATGTCCTGAAGGAGGTTAACTGTGGTCAGAGTATGTCCTGAAGGAGGTTAATTATGGTCAGACTATGTCCTGAAGGAGGCTAACTATGGTCAGACTGTGTCCTGAAGGAGGTTAACTAATGTCAGACTGTGTCCTGAAGGAGGCTAACTGTGGTCAGACTACGGTCAGACTGTGTCCTGAAGGAGGCTAACTATGTTCAGACTATGTCCTGAAGGAGATTAACTATGGTCAGTCTACAGTCAGACTATGTCCTGAAGGAGGTTAACTATGGTCAGACTATGTCCTGAAGGAGGTTAACTATGGTCAGTCTACAGTCAGACTATGTCCTGAAGGAGGTTAACTATGGTCAGACTATGTCCTGAAGGAGATTAGCTATGGTCAGTCTACAGTCAGACTATGTCCTGAAGGAGGTTAACTGTGGTCAGATTATGTTCTGAAGGAGGTTAATTATGGTCAGACTATGTCCTGAAGGAGGCTAACTATGGTCAGACTGTGTCCTGAAGGAGGTTAACTAATGTCAGACTGTGTCCTGAAGGAGGCTAACTATGGTCAGACTGTGTGCTGAAGGAGGTTAACTAATGTCAGACTTTGTCCTGAAGGAGGCTAACTATGGTCAGACTATGTCCTGAAGGAGGTTAAATATGGTCAGACTATGTCCTGAAGGAGGCTAACTATGTTCAGACTATGTCCTGAAGGAGGCTAACTATGGTCAGTCTACAGTCAGACTATGTCCTGAAGGAGGTTAACTATGGTCAGACTATGTCCTGAAGGAGGTTAACTATGGTCAGTCTACAGTCAGACTATGTCCTGAAGGAGGTTAACTGTGGTCAGACTATGTCCTGAAGGAGGTTAGCTATGGTCAGACTATGTCCTGAAGGAGGTTAACTATGGTCAGACTATGTCCTGAAGGAGGTTAACTGTGGTCAGACTATGTCCTGAAGGAGGTTAACTATGGTCAGACTATATCCTGAAGGAGGTTAACTGTGGTCAGACTATGTCCGGAAGGAGGCTAACTATGGTCAGACTATGTCCTGAAGGAGGTTAACTATGGTCAAATCAAAACATTTTGCCAAAGAGCCTCAGTAGAAATAAACAGTCAGCAGACTTCTCCAAAGTATTTGTTTCATCCTGTGAAAATATGGATGTGATGGTAATTAACTAATAAACCAGTGATTGGTAGTTGTCCGAGTGGGTTTCCTTTGCAGAAGAAACACGCTGTTCCTTTGGTAGTCAGCCTACTAGTAATTGGAACGTTGCACCCAGTCTTTAATATTCTCTTAAATTAGTAGTCGGTTATGTGTGCTGTTTCTATGGCATAATTATCAAGAAACTATCCCTGACAGAACTGTTGGACTGTGAGCAGAAACCAAAATGTCCAGGTTCTTCAAAATAAAAGTCTTGAAACAAGCTAATTATGGGCAAAAATAGATAAATAAATAAAACAACATCAGAAGATTAATAAGAAGTTCTCTCCCTGAGACAGCAGACTCATTTGTTGTTTCACATATAAACTCATGTTTTAAGGCTTACCTGTGTTCAGAGGTCAGCTGAAAAGAACAACGTGATATATTTCAAATGTGTGTAAAAAGAGAATAGCTGTCTTTACTTACCGGCTGTTTTTTTTTTCCACTTCTGTTCATCTTTATTTATGTATTTTGCAGCCTGCAAGTGTAACGGGCATGCCAGCATGTGCAACCCAAACAATGGCAAGTGCTTCTGCACCACCAAGGGCATTAAAGGCGACCGCTGCCACCTGTAAGTCTCCCAGTGGCCATTTTTTTTAATCATGTACCTCTATGCTGCTGTGCTCTCCTTCCAAGTCTGTTCACACCTGCACTTCCTGTAACTGCTGGCACCAGATGTCCGCCATTGCATAATACGCCATGTATATTTATCTATTCATTTGTTAAACTTAGGGTTTTCATGGGTTTGTACATAACACCGTTCATGATATCACGGTGTATCAAATCCATTCATAACCTACAATAGTGCCAGTAGGTAGTCAGTCAAAAGTATCTTTTTTTCCCCTAATTTTTTGAGAAGTTTACTTTAAAAAAATATAAGGTCGGGGCATCCTGGTAGTGTGGTGGTTTATTCCGGTGCCTACCAACACAGGGATCGCTGGTTCGAATCCCAGTCTTACCTCCGGCTTGGTCGGGCGTCCCTACAGACACAATTGGCCGTGTCTGCGAGTGGGAAACTGGATGTAGGTATGTGCCCTGGTCACTGCACTAGCGCCTCCTCTGGTCGGTTGGGGGTGCCTGTTCAGTGGGGAGGGGGAACTGGGTGGAATAGCGTGATCCACCCAAACGCTATATCCCCCTGGCAAAACTCCTCACTGTCAGGGGAAAAGAAGCGGCTGGCGACTCCACATGTGTCAGAGGAGACGTGGTAGTCTGCAGCCCTCCCTGGGTCAGCAGAGGGGTTAGAGCAGCAACCGGGATTGCTCGGAAAATAGGGTAATTGGCCAAGTACAATTGGGGAGAAAAGGGGGGAACCCCCCCCCCCAAAATATTTTAAGGTCTTCATCTGTCATGCAGTGTTGTCCGTGTCAGCCCTCTGGAGCTTTGTCCTCTCGCTATATCTCAATCTCTCTTTTCACTGTGATGCTCCTGGCTCCGGCTAAGGTCAGGACAGGACAAGGTTGATGTCTAAGTGGTCCCTCAGCCCACTGCGTGACACAGGGGCCACCACACGGTGTCTTTCCTATCTGTGTATTTTTTTAACCCACATTTAAACCTTCCTTGTGTGCACACACACACACACACACACACACACACACACACACACACACACACACACACACACACACACCCAGAATCATTGTCCCATTTGCCCTTTCCTTTTTTTCTCGGCTCTTTTCTTTCAGGTGCGAAGTGGAGAACCGTTACCAAGGCAACCCCCTCAAAGGGACCTGCTACTGTAAGTGGAATTCTAATTACCAATATTGGGGTGGGGAGGGTGGCGATGTTGGGAGATCGCGTCAGGGAATCGTTGTCGGGCCTGAGTCCTCCTCTTTGTTCAGGTCAACGCCGAATCAAAGTTGGTCTCAAATAGTTGGATGTCTAAACCACAAACAGCCTTTTTTCCCTCACTTTTTTGAGACCAGCAGGAGTAGTAGGTGGAGAGAAATCAAAAATGAGATGGAGATGAAAGTGAATTTTCAGAAAGCAGAGTGTTTATATAGTTTATTTTTTGTTTTTAAATCCCAGGCTTTCCTGAGGGACAGATTGCAGTGCTGGCCTCTGTAGTTCACAAGGCAGCTCCTAAGTGACCTGTCACGACTCTACTTCCCCTGTCACCTCGAATGTGACAAACCACAGAAATCTAAACAGTAGATACCTGCCATTCCAACTGGGGCAGCAGACTACCTTTAACTTTGATTCATTTGAAGGGAAGAATTGGACCTGTGAGCGATGTCTGGTTACCTGTCAAAGTGGCTGGTGGAGTTGACAAAGTTGCGAGATCGCAGTCAAAACCCCATCCCACACGGGGCCATTTGCTGCCATTGATTCACTACCCTCAAAATTGACAGAGCTAACTGATATAAATGTAATCAACTAGCAGTTTTTAATTCCAACAAAACACATTAAATCAGCCGCTGAGGTCCTGTCCCTGGTTGAAGCAAAATTAGCTAGTGGTGTGTTGTGTTGGAAAGGAAGCTTGCGTGCACATTGAGTTCTATGCCCAGTGGCTGAAAACCCCTTATTTAGACTCATCATCTCTTCCAAAAATCAGTCTGATTGGGATTATAGCACAAATGGCTGCTTCATCTCAAAATCTACCAGCTGCCTTGATGAACTGACAAATGAATTTGATGAATTTAAACTTGATGAATTTAAACTTCAGTTGGTCCAGAATTCATCTGGCCATATCATTACCAGAACTCCTTCCATAGATCATATCACTCCTGTTCTTCAGCAACTCCATTGGCTCCCTGTTAAATAACGTATCGACTTCAAGATCCTGCTCCTCACCTTTAAGGCCCTTAATAACCTAGCTCCTTCCTGTCTTTCTGAACTCCTTCATATCCATATGCCCTCCCGCACTCTCAGATCCTCTTCTGCTCTCCAACTCACTACACCGTCAGCCCGCTTAACTACCATGGGGTTTAGTTCCTTCAGTCATTCTGCCCCCTGCCTATGGAACTCTCTCCCACAAGACCTTCACAACATTGACTCTCTTTCAATCTTCAAATCCCATCCCAAAACGTACCTTTTCAAACTGGCATACTCAGTCTGATCCACGCTTCGTTGAGTTTTGTGCGAATGATGATTTTATACTTATCTGTTGTGTTAACTTTTTATTCTCTACCCTGCTTTGTTTTGATTTTATGCTGTCTGATACAGCGCCACTTGTTTTTTACTGTGTTCTGTAAGGTGTCCTTGAGTGCTCTGAAAGGCGCCCACAAATAAAATGTATTATTATTATTATCAATTGGTTGAGAAAACAAATTTCTTTACCCATAGTGCTTTGACAAAACTTGGACTTCATTCATTTGGTCTCATTATTTGGCTGTTATTTTTCACCATGATATAACTGTTAGAGTTGAATGGCACCTCCAAACAATAGCGTTTCCCACTCTGTGTAAAACCAGAATGAGAAGTCTAGTGTCATTTCTAAATCCATCTGCCACTGTGGTGAGCAAGCCAAAGAAAAAGTTTGTTGCTCTGAGCAAAGCTTACGTAAAAACATATCCTTGCATGACTTTCAAAGTTGACTGAACTGAATGTTATTTTTTTTTGTAATCCACCGCACCCACCCACCTCCAACCCACGCTTTGACGTGTCTCTGTCATCGGCTTCAAAACAGACACACTCCTCATTGACTACCAGTTCACCTTCAGCCTGTCACAGGAGGACGACCGCTACTACACCGCCATCAACTTTGTGGCCACGCCTGAGGAGGTAGGTAGCAGTCGCCAAGTGTCCCGCAGTCAAAGCATCTGTCCCTAGTTTCACAAGTTCAGATTACACTGTTATTTTCGATTTCTTTTTTTTTTCTTTTGTATGGGTTTTAAGTCATATAGTTTTTATTCGCCAGTTTCTTTGATTATTATTATTTTTTCATTATTTTATAGTTTCATTTTAATGACAATGTAGTGACAATGCTAATGGTAATAACAATCAAAAAGAAAGACTATGGTAACTGGTAACTATTTGTGCATTTCTTTTCTTCCTGAGGTCAACCAGTGCAGGTTGCTGTAATAGAAAATGAACAAACCCAAATGAAAAAAAATGATCAACAATAGTGATGAGAATTCTTGTGCCGGTGCCTCCATTCAGACCCAGTCAGCAGAACAGAAACACAAATAAAACTCTGTATTAATAATAAACAATACAAATGTACATTAAAATGAGAAAAAAAGATGCTTAAAGGTTTACCCAACCAAAACTTAAGGTTATATGTATAACCCTGGTTCTGTGATTAGCATGAGTGAGTGTCTCACTATGGGAATGCCTCCTGTGTGACCTCATCAGAAGCTCAAATAACATTACGCCAGTGCCAGCCCTAATTGGCTGGCACTAGGGACATCTATGCCAAGAGGGAATGGGACCCTCCTATATATTAGGCTGACATAGAGTCAGTTGTCGTTCGAAACAAGCTCACATTTTCCTCGCTTCCATAGGAAGGAGGGTGGTCTGGTGAGACACTCACTCATGCTAATCACAGAACTGGGGTTATACCTATAACCGCAAGTTCTCTTTCATAACATTCGTTTTGTGTCTCACTATGGGAAAAATACTGACTCCCGGGTTGCCAGACATGCCTGTAAAGAAGACAACTGTCCCCAGTGGCATTTAGCAAAGGAGTCACGTTCTAAGAGGAGCCAGTACTAAGGACCGAATGTGCCAGAGTTGGTGCCATGACATCCAACTTAGAAAATATAGCAAGTGTGTGGGGCCAATTCATTAGACAACCCTAGTCCTCACTAAAGTATGATGACCCTTCAACCAAGGGAGGAAATGCTTAAGAACCAAGTGAACAGCCTGCAGATTCAGACAGTTTATGTGGGTAGAACTTATGTAAGGGTCCCATCTCCCATCCACTGTTCTCCTACCAGAGAGGCATCTGTGATGATAATTTTCCAGGCAAGCCAGTTCCCACTGCAATACTCTGTCAGGAAACCTGGGCTCTTCCACTGGCAAAGTGCTAGTGAGCAGTCTGTGGAAACCCTCACCCAGTGATGGCCATCACGGTGAGGATCCAGACCCAAAGAGGCTATCCAGCACTGGATGCCTCTCATATACAGGCGCACTAGAGGTATGGTGACTACAGAGGCAGCCATAAGGCCCAACAGCCTCAGGCATTGTTTGAGGGTAACCACGTTGCCCCCGTGAAACAACGTCAGATAGTCTCCACTCTTTCTGGGGTTAAAAATGCTTTGGTTTAGACCAGAGTCCAGAGGGAGCCCAATGAAAATAATGCATTGAGCAGGCCGTCAACATGCTCTTTTCCACATTTATCTGAAAACCCAGATTCACCAGGCGTTGTTTGAAGGCATCCATGTGACCAGCCACCTCCTGGCGAGTAAGGGCTGCCACTAGCCAGTTGTCGGTGTATGTTGTTTGAGCGTGACCATGTGGCCCCGGTGAAACAGCATTAGATTTGTCTGCATAGTCTCCACGTTTCCTGGGGTTAGAAATGCTTTGACTCTGACAAAGTCCAGAATGAGTCCAATGAAAGTAATGCATTCAACAGGTGTCAACATGCTCTTTTTCACATTTATGTGAAAACTATAGCCTTGAAAGCAAATCTCAGATATTTCCTGTGTGGGGGATATGGGAATGTGGAAATAAGCGTCCCTCAGGTCGATTGATGTGAACCAGTCACTGCACGCATGAACCACAGCAGAGAACTGTCAACATCCTGAATTTGTATTTCCTTAGATGATGGTTTAGGGCATGGAGATCCAGAATGGCTCTCATACCCTCCGCCCTCCCTCTTCTTTGGGACTAGGATATACCTAGAGTAGAACCTGCTGTGGGTCTCCTCGAGAGCGACAACTCTTATAGCTCCTTTCTTTCTCAAGGTGGAAATGTCCTCTTGAAGCATATTGGCAGACTCGCCCTGAGCATGAGAGTAGGTTATTTCTTTGAAATGTGGTGGAGCAATATTGAATTGAAGCCTATAGCCTCTCTCTATCATTCTCAACACCCATTTTGATTAAGTACAGGCAGCCCAGCTGTCCCTGTGCAGAGCAAGAGGGCTGACTGGCCACTCCATCAAAATGGATGTGCTGGCGTCCTCTTGTGGCTGGGGTGCACAACACACAACATCTATGTGCTCCGTCGCCACCAGCACATGGCATGGAATAACCTGGAAATTGATTTGTCTTTCAATATATTTTTTTTCTATATTTTTTATACATTTAACATATATAACACTTGACAGCACTCTCAGTAGTCTGCCTGATTTCACGTGTCAGGACATTTTGCTTGTGTGACAATAGAGAAACATTGTCTTTGTTTCCTTTTGGTTGCTTTATGAACATGAACACTAACCGGGGTTCTGCACTCTGTGTGGAACATGTCCCATCGAACGTGCTCTGGAATGGAGCTGGGGGGATAGAGTGGCCTGTGAAGTAGGCAGACTGGGCTCACTCTCCCCCAGAGTAGAGACTATCAGGTCAGCTGCATCCTCTTCTTCACAGTCATGGTGGTGGGAGGAGGAGGAGGCGTCGCCACTTCATGTCTGGCCTGGGGAGATTGCTTCCTAGACCGTGGATTCTTGGGACCTCTGGGGGGCTGCCTACACTTTAGGCACTTTGGGGTTCCTGAAGGCAGGGCCCAGGTGAGAGATGGTCTGTGCATATGACTGGCATGGCGCCATGGGAGTGTTGGGTTGAGCCTTCCTCGGCAGACACAGTTTCAGCGCCTCGTGCTCTCTTTTTCTCCTCTTTCTGCACCAAAGTAACAGCTGCACTGAAGAGACCCTGAGAAATGATGGGAGTGTCAAGGAGCTCCTCTTTCTACATGGTTGTTAGGTTGGTGAACCCGAGCCAGTGTGCCCTCTCCTGAAGAACCAAGAGGCCGGTGGCTCTCCCTGTACCTTGGGTGGCTACCTGGTTGAGACGTAGGACGTGGTCAGTTATAATGGAGATTTCTTCCCACAGGGTGGTATCTGGCTTAGCCGTTATGTTCTCTTCTAGTTCAGCTTGGTAAGCTGTGAGAATAGAAGAGGTGTTGTGGGCTCTTACTGACAGAGCCACTGCCTTGTAGCACTTATCGGTGAGGCTAGACTGGAACCAGTCTCTTGGAGGGGAGCAACGGAGCAGATAAAGACAAGGAGGACTTCAGGTGAAGGTGGGCTGCTACCAGTGGCACTATGGGTGGCAACTGGTGGATGCTGTGGGACTCCATCCCCTTACAATCCAACAGGGAACACATCATAATGGGGAGTTTTCTTGCTGTGTGGCCCATCTTTCTACATCACCACTATCTAATTGAGTAGGAAAATAGGCAGCACTTACTTCCCCGTCTTCTTTGCCGTAGGCAATTTCTTGCTGTCAAACTGAGATTTCACAACATCTACTTGGATGATGGACCATGGAATGATGAGCCTGGCAACTGCGTGCTTGTGCATGTCCTGCATGTCAAGATCCAGGGGAGAGGACGACAAAGGCTGGTCACCCCCATTACTTGGTTGTCCGGCGGCAGAGGGCTTTGCAGCCCCTCAGGTGGTGGCCAGGAAGATATATTGCTCCTCTTCCATATCATCAGACAACCGATGCTACGAGTCAGTCGACTCTTCCCCATCATTGTCCTCATCTGTTACCAGGAAGGCATGAGCAGCAGTGAAGCCCTCGCATGCCTCATCTGTCTCTTGCAAGGTGAAAAGAGGGCCCGGAAGTGGGTGGTCTGTTTCCGCCCAGCTCGGTCCAGGTGTGGCAGCCAGGCTGTTGGAAATATCCGCCTCTCCCTCTGGTGCAACTGCTTCACGCATAAGTGGGGCTGACCCGACAGGTTAGCCTGGCAGGCCAGCCAACAGTGGAGTAGCTTACGGGGGAAAGCAGCACAGTGGATACACTTGTTGGTGGAGGCTAAGGCTGCCTGAGCATGGGGTAGGCCCAGACACGCCACACACACGGGGTGAGTGTCCCAGCTAGATATTTTATTGCCACAGGGACAAAGTTTTGGGTTTTTTCCAGCTTCACTGGGGTTATTACCTGTAACCATGGTTAGCTAGTGGGTAACGGATGCTAGCAAAATCGCTAAATAGCATGTGCAGCTACCAGGCAAGAATAAAGAGGGTTAGTTGGTTATTTTTTACTTTTGTTTTTCATAAAGTATTGCTACTTCACAGTAAGGGTAATCATAGAAGAGTATTATTGTTTGTGAACTAGTGTACAGCTTGGAACGAAGCGTCCGGTGACCGAGTTGTGCACTCGATTCCACGGACAGTTTAGCTTAGCACCCGATAGTACAGTTGTCAATAAGCTTCTGTGAGAAGATGTTTTTGAATGACAACTAACTCTGTCAGCCCAATGTATAGGAGGAGGGTCCCATCCCGTCCTGACATAGATGTCACTAGTGCCAGCCAATTATGGCTGGTGAAATGTTATTTGGGCTTCTGATGAGGTCATACAGAAGGCATTCCCATAGTGAGACAGGAAACGAATGCTATGAAAAAGAGCTTGTGTTACTCCATCATTATAGTGAAACAGGCAGTGGAGCAGATTAGATTGGGCTATTCTGGCTCAAACTACACTTGTAGCCTTGCAGTCACATGGATGCAAAATAAACCTTCTCCACTCATGACCACTTGGCCGTAGCATCTGGAGATGAAACAGAATCACAAGGATTTGATCAGATGTTCCAACTGTGAATTTTTTTTTCTCCAAAAGAGAAGGTTCCAGTCACCAAAGAGCCAGTGCAGAATTATAAACCCTCTTTTTCAAGGCTGTGTGTATAAAATCAAATCTACTGAATTGGCGTCACACTTGCAGACTGGAACCACTTTAACATTGTATTTATTTTGATATACAGATCATATCAGACACTAACTTATGTCTAAAGCTGCAATCTTAAACTTTTCTCACTATTTTTATCAATTTGAAACACAGTGATGCTGTGGCGATGCTTCTGTTGGACAGACAATCTTACAGTATTTATTTTGATATATAGGTCATATCAGACACTGAATTATGTCTAAAGCTGAAGCTGAAATCTGAACAGCATGCCAATGTAATTTGATGTAGGTGGCAGAGAGAAATAGACCTGTTCACACTGACTTACTCGGACTGCAAACAAGATGTTGCAGCCGTTGTCGTCTCCTCACCAGTGAATAGTCTGCACCCTTGTGAAAATGGCATCCTTGGACCAAAGCTAATGCAGGCAGTATTCAGGGCTCCAGACTGCGACAGATCGGTTGCATTTTCCGACCATTTTTTTTAAGGCGCCAGTGATTTTATTTTATCTTTTTTTTTTTTTAAAGGTAGCATTGGTGCGACTGCACAATTAATGGACATTTAGAAAAAAAAATATTTTGCACTGTCTGATTCAAACTGTTCTGGTCTGATTGTACCTTACGAATATCTACAATGAATCTTGCCACTGTTGAAATGGTACCGAGGCAATTATGGACAACTCATGCAGGCTATACCCCCGCCCATCCGAGTTGTTATAGCAAGATTTACTTTTGTGCATTAATTATGATAATTATGACTGATAGAAAATATTGAAACTAATGTGGACGATAGCAGTGAGTGGCGAGGAAACGTACTATCAAGTTGTATTTTCTACCAAGCACAAAGTGCTGTACCCAGTAACGTTACAGCACAAGGGCACAAGGGGAGAGACATGAGGAGACCGATGAGCCGGAAAATGCTACTAAAAACAAGACTAGGTTAAAACCTAGTATATGGCTGGACCGCAGCTGTTTACAAAATGGCTGTTTTTGCGCGACTACGTTTAAAAAGCGGCTGTTTTGACAGTGGTTCCGTGAACAGCGGCTGTACTGGACGGCAGTTTTCACACCCTGATTATTTGAACAGTTAAATAGCATCAATTTATTTTTTATATGATGGACTGGTGGCCCCTGTGATGGACTGGTGGCCTGTCCAGGGTGTCTCCCTACCTGCCGCCCAATGACTGCTGGGATAGGCTCCAGCATCCCCACGACCCTGAGTAGGATAAGCGGTTTGGATAATGGATGGATGAAATAATTACCTGGCTATAATCACTGCTGCCATGATCACTGAAAAATCTGGGCGTGACACCCCTTATAAATGCGCTTCAGTTACCACTAACTGTCTGAAGATGGTAATAATGGTCACTCTCACTTCATATGGCTATTAGCACTGGTGTTTGTGAATTCAACTTTTTTGTAATGAGGCGTTTCAGCAGTATCCATGGCAGCAACATATTACATTCGTTAGCGTACGAACCGCTGTGCCAGTTCATCACGGCCAATAGGGAAACCCCTCCTTCCATGTTTACCAGCGGTGTCGTTGGTCAGCCGACCAATCGTGTAACCTCAGTGATGCTGTTTGGTCGCTGCTAGCTGGAACCGTCGTTGGGTCACCTGATCCAGCAGTTGTGTCAAACTGATCACTCGGTTAGTCAGTCAGTCAGGGACATTCATGTATGTAGGTCTGGGCCTGCTGGCCAGTCCAGTCAAAAAGAAATGTGTTTTCCGACAGGAATGGCCAGTTGAATTTCCTTGGTTGAGGTTCAGTAAGGAAAAGAACAAAATGCACTGGGCGGAGTGTGGTGTTTCCAGTGCTGGCAACACAGTTCGCTACAGCCACAATCAACTTCAAACATGAGACATTAAAGTTGCACAAGTATTTATTTCATATAAAGTCTCTCTCTCTCTCTTAATAATCCCCGTAAATATACACACATCTGATGGTAAAAGAATATTAAAACATTTCTAGGACGATACTCATTCTTTCTTTCACGTTATGTCACAAAGCAGAAGAGGTAGCACCAAACTGGGCACTGGTGCTACCATCTGAGAGACTCGGTGGCACCAGTATGAAATTTTAGTCTAGAGCCTGGATAATGTATTACAAACTTCATTAAAATATATCAACACTTTCTAGAGTAAAATTGATCGTTTGTCCAACAGGAGCATCGCCACATCAGCATCATGTTTCAGTATTTTTTTCTGGCTGGAGTTGTTTCCAACACATACGTGTTTGTATCAGACCAGTTGGTGCAACCCAGCCAAAAAATGTCATTAGCATTATGTGGAGGCTAAAAAGTGTTAAGGGAAGAAAGTTGTGGATTTCAGCTTTAAAGAGATAAGCTTACACATGGTTTTTATCATATTTAGCTGTTCAAATATGCTTGAACATGTTGGTAAAATACTTGTTTGTACAGCCACTAATTGGAGCAAGAAAAAAGCCCCTACACTACATCTTACCAATGCATTATCTATGCCTTTTCCCACGGTGCACGTGCGACTGCTGCCGTGGGCTATGAGTCACAAATTTTGGCCGCTCACTCATGGACAACCCGAGAGGCGCAGCAAATTATGGTCACTCACTCACTGACTCACTCATGGACGACCTAAAAGGAGTGGCAGATTGGTCACTCACTCACTCACTCATCGATGACCTGAGAGGGACTTTTAGTAGGGCTGTTTAGTAGGACAAGTGGCGCTCAGGTGCACCATGAGTCTGGATGGTTTCACACTTGTTTGGCTTCGTGTCCAAAGAATACTTTCAACTTGTCCATTCCTTTTGATGCCTTCAACAGTCAACAACAAGAATCCTTAGAAATCTTTCATCATATATTTAACTACTTATCCAGTATACCCTTCATGTATATGATACACACCGTAGAAGTTAGATGACGGTTTTGACAAGTTTTGGTGATGAAGATGGTGATGACGTTAAATGCAGGTTGTCCTGTGTTATCTTTGTATTTCTCCAGCCAAACCGGGATCTGGACGTGTTCATCAATGCCTCCAAGAACTTCAACCTGAACATCACCTGGGCCACTAGCTTCACTGGTATGTCCCAGCCAACATGTTCATAATCAGCCTAGGCTTACCTGACAAGGCGGGTGTATGGTATCAGAGCAACACTACTGGTATTAACACCGTCACTGTCAGTATTTTACAAGTACTAATTGTGGAAATAAAAATTGCATTTTGGTGCTCCATCAATGAAATTAGTTGATTAGGTCAAATTAAGTGTGTGCAACATGCTGATCAATGATCAGCATCATGAAAGTATCAGTGTCGCTCTCCAGCCATGTTGTTTCCTGATAGCAAATCACATTGGCTTATCCTTGGTTCGATTACTGTCTAAAATACACAGAGTAGTTTCCAGACTTGATATGCAGAATGAAAGCAGGGGATTTGTGACTTGTAATAAGGAAGGCGGAAGGCCTCCACTGGTGGTGAAAGATACTGGTAATCACCAGTATGAAAGGGGAACAAACAAGGAGTAACAGGACTTGGTTAAAACCTAGTGTACGGCTAGACCACGACTACATTTATTAAATGGCTGTTTTTGCGTGACTGTTTAAAATGCAGCTGTTTTGACATCGGTTTCGTGAACAGCTGATGATGTAATAGAAAACTTTTTGGGAAACTCCAACTCTGCCATCCAACCAATGGTGAAACTCCCATCACTCACTCATGGACAACCACATGTGTGGGGCTGGCCCTGCTGCTGCTGTGGTCCAGTCAAAAATGGTACCACCAAGTTGAGGAGCCTCATTCAAGTAAAACTCTGTGGCGAGTGATGGCTTTGTGATATCCCCAGAGACATAACTACCCTCACCCGTTTCTCAAACAGATAAGCCTGATTGGTGTCATGGTGGCGCAGTGGTTAGCGCGGTCACCTCACAGCAAGAAGGCCCTGGGTTCGAGCACCAGGGTAGTCCAACCTTGAGGGTCGTCCCGGGTCGTCCTCTGTGTGGTGTTTGCTTGTTCTCCCCGTGTCTGCGAGGGTTTCCTCCCACAGTCCAAAGACATGTAGGTCAGGTGAATCGGCCGTATTAAATTGTCCCTAGGTATGAATGTGTGTGTGTGTGTGTGTGTGTGTGTTTGTGTTTTGGCCCTGTGATGGCCTGGTAGCCTGTCCAGGGTGACTCCCCACCTGCTGCCCAGTGACTGCTGGGATAGGCTCCAGCGACCCTGAGAGCAGGATAAGCGGTTTGGGTAATGGGTGAATGGACAAGCCTCAATGCAAAATCTTTACCTAGTTTACATTTACATATGTTATTATTATACAGATATCATGTATAATATATGTAAATGTAACCTAGGAAAAGATTTTGCATTGAGGTTTTGCGTTTTATTTAATTTACAGTAAATTAAATAAAAATAACCCTTTTATATCATTTACTGTACCATTATTAGGGTATTTATTTATTTAATATAAATAACCTAATAATGTAAGTAACATTACTAGGGCTGTAGTCAACCAAAGAAAATCTTGGTCGACTGAACTGGCACCTACTCTTCAACCAATCGATTGGTCGCAGGGGGAAAAAAAGTGCATGTTGTTATCGCTAGATTAACTAAATCAGCCACAGTGCGCTGAGTGCACTCTATCTGGTCGTCTTCTTAGCCTAAACAAATTAGGAGTCTACATAAAAAGCTAGTATTTACAGCATATTAAATAATTTTTAACCTTATTATCTTATACTGAGGCGATAACAACAGATCCCGAGCTGACCAGCGTGGCGTGCCCACATTCACATGATTTCCACCAATAGAATAATATCAACCGGTGATCGCGGCACAAAAACTACTGAGGAATATACAAAATAATTGTACTATTTTAAAATAATTAACAGGACCCTCCGCTGTTGTTCCAGCCTGCATTGTGTCATGTCTGACTCCGAACATAGAGCTACACGGGTGTGATCTCTCAAAAACACAAAATAGCCTATTAACTTAAAGCTTTTACTCTTAAATACAAAAGGGCAGGTCCATTTTTAAAAAGAACATTCATTAAACAAACCAGCTCAAGATGAGAACAATTTAGGCGATATAAAAATCCTCCAACAGAAAAGTGCTCGGCCATTTGCATTTGTTGTCATCAATAATAGTATCAATAAACTTTATTCATATAGCACTTTTCATACAGCAGATGTAGCTCAAAGTGCTTCGTAATAAAAAAAATAATGCAACACATTAAAGCAGGGTGTGGGTGCAGCAGGGTTGTCAAATCAGTAAATTTATCAACCATTAAGTTTGGTGTTCAATATTTTATAATTCAGTTTTTCCAAAATTGATAGAATAATCACATCAGTCTCATCAGGGATCAGGAAGACTTTGTCATTTCAATCGACATATCGTTTTCCCCAGCCCTCAGCAGTGCAACACAAAGACAAAAACACATGTCCAAACCTACAAGAACTACAAGAACACGCATATCCAAACTAACACATATATTCAAACTACAAAAAAAAAAAGAAAGAAGCACAATCACTGTCCAAGAGAACGAATGCCAGGATGACTGTCAGAACTGCTGGTCTGCATGGGCTAGCAGTTAGCTTAGCCTGCCCCGCTTCCGCGTCCTGTCAGACCGCCCTTGGTGTTCCCTCCTCGGTCTCAGCTCCAGGTAGGGCTATAGTCCTTGGGCCTACCAGACCCAGCAGACCGGGCTCCCCCAGCCGATCCAACGCCAGCTCTCCCAGTCAGACCAGACACCCTCGACACACCTCCCCGCACTCCACACGATGACACCAAAAACGCCACAGTCAAGGCTAGGCGAGGCCGCCGCCAGTACATGAAATCATTCTCATGAAATATACTAAACTGTCAGTGTGGAACTGTGATTAGTAATTACATTTATAACGTCAACCAAAATTACCATATCAATAGCTAGCAAAGGCTGAAGGTGTTTGGAGGTGTGAATAGTGGAGGTGGGCAGCACTCACTCTTGTGCCACATTAAATAGACCAGCATGTGTAATCAGAGTGTTTATTTACGAAATTATTCATTTGCAAAATTATCAAAAGTAAAAAGACACAATGTGTGAACTCACTAGGTGTACCTAACTAATGAACTATACAAAGGGGAGCGTGTGTATGAGTGTGTGAGAGAGAGACGGAGAGGAGAAGTGTGTGTGTGTGTGTGTGTGGTGTGTGTCAGAAGAGTAGTGTGTGAGCATGCATGTTCAAGTGGGTGCATATTACGTGTGCACCAGGAAGACTGTTTCTTTGTCCTACCTCGCATGGTCAGAAACAAAGGAGTTTGTAAAGTGGGCTCTTTGCGTTTTCTCTCCGCGTGTGTAGATACAATTGGGGAGAAAAAGCAGGAACCCCCCCCCCAAAAAAAGGGCACCAGGTTAGAAAAAGGGATGGCTAGTTAGTTTGCATGCAAGACCCTGCGTCTGTCTAAAGCACAAATTACCTCATGTGTGGCGTAGCGAAGCCACTACCTCATACTTAACCATGAGCGTTATCACAACAACACATTTCAGTGAACAACAAACTCAATAAATTAACAGTGATAAAATAATGCATTAAAGGGACGGCATGGCTCAGGAGGTAGTGCAGGTCGACTAGTAGTTGAACGCTTCCTGGTTCGATCCCCAGCTCCTCCAGAGAGCATGCCGAAGTGTCGTTTAGCAAGACACTGAACCCCTAACTGCTCCCGAAGAGCAGGTTGGCGCCTTGCATGGCAGCCTCCTCCATCAGTGTATGAATGTGTGTGTGAATGTGAGGCGTACACTGTAAAGCACTTTGATTGGTTGGTAGACTAGAAAAGTGCTAAATAAATGCAGCCCATTTAGATTTATTTAGATGTTAAGCAGCCCATTGCTTAGAGCTGTGTAAACAAATATTCCATGCTTGCTAGATTTACCCAATTACCAGTCCATGGAAAAAGGCGGGGGGGGGCAGTTTCTTGGTGTGTTCACTGGAGATTCCGATGTTCGTTTATGAGCCACGTTGGCTCGAGTCTGTGGTTCCAACGTCAGTTGCCATCTTTGCCGTGCAGCACTTCAATGGTACAGGTCTGTAGATGGGTGTAGACGCCCGCCAGTGGCCACTCTTTCAAGGATGAGTATGCTCACATCCTTGATAGGGAGGAATGCTGGTATGAACAGGGAGTCAAAGGAGCCATCTATGTTAAGAGGGAACGACCATTTCTAAACCAAGGGTGATTCAACTTTCTGGGATTTCCTCACCTGGATTATTGAGCGTGCATCAAGACGTCACCCTTGTATCCAGCCATGCCACAGTAGGTGGTAGGATGGGCGGAGATGTGCCGTTCATCCAATCGTCACCTTCTTAAAATAATGGCCTAAGTCATATTTTCAAGTTTTTCAAAAAACAGAATAAACTGAAACAAATATAGAATATATGATATTTCTTAATCATTTCACACAAAAAGGTTATGGCAATATATGACTATTGACATACAAATAACGCTGTCTGTCAATTAAGAAGGTGACGCAATGCTTTCACAGCCAAGGTGTCATGAACGGGCGGGGTGTCCTTCCTGCTGTCTTGATGTCAGCAGGGGTGAGCTGGGAGTTATGGGTATCGCAGTCCACGGGTAGGGCAGACCCCACAAGGGACAAATAGAAAGACAATAAAATTAAACAAAAAGACAGTAGATGATAAAATATATAAGTAAAAGTAAAAACAAACTAGTAAGAATAATAAAATATGAGATATTTAGTAAAAATAAAATAATAAGAATGACATTAGTTAAAAGCCAAATTATATAAATAGGTTTTCAGCTGTCATTTAAGAATGTTCACAGAGCCCGCATCTCTTCCAGCTCTTGGTGGGGTATTACATAATTTTGGAGCATAGTTCAAAAAACACTGCGCTGGCCATTTTCTTGCATGTGTATGTAAAAACTCAGTAGTAGAAGGTCTAAGAGCTCATGGAGGATTATAAAATGACAGAGTCTGCAATGTAGGCCAGTCCCAAACCATTTAGAGCTTTAAAAACAAGTAAAAGAACCTTAAAATCTATTCTAAAAGATACCGGAAGCCAGGGGAGTGTCACTAAAACCAGGGTAATATGCTCTCTCTCCCTTGTTTTGGTTAAAAGTCCACCAGCATTTCTGAATAAGTTTAAATTTCCAGTTGACTTCTTCGGAAGACCAGTAAAAAGAGCGTTGCAATAATCTAATCTGTTTGAAATAAAACCATAAGTAAGTTTGTAAGCTCAAAACTGGTGTAAAGGCTCAGCATAATTTATTGGAACGCCATAACAGTACTACAGGTTATTAAACATTCTCAAAAACTAAATAAAGTGCCTCGTCTGTCCCTCCCACCACCGAAAATAATGGATTGATCCTGGAAGTGTTTTTCTACTTATGAAATTAACACCGGCGATTGTCCGACCAATGAGAATTTGGTTGGACGAGAGCGTACCGACCAACCAATCGACCGGGAGACTACAGCCCTGAACATTACAGATATTAAAATATGTTAGATTTAAACTGGCCCGACTCAGTTAAAACTGGTTTACAAAGCATCCTGGTAGCGTAGTGGTCTATTCTGTTGCCTACCAACACGTGGCTCGACGGTTTGAATCCCCGTGTTACCTTCGGCTTGGTCGGGCATCCCTACAGACACAACTGGCCGTGTCTGCGGGTGGGAAGCCAGATGTGGGCTTTTTTGATGGTGAGGGTTGATGTAAAAAGTGAATAGGTTCATACATATGTAGATGGAGATTACTCAGGGGAATTGAAATACATACGTTCTGTTTTCTTGATGTTGATAGTTAGATGATTCAATTTCAACCAGACATGTAAGTAAGGAAGCTCAGAAGAGAGTTTGAGTTTATGACGTCAGGGTTTGAATCAGAAAGAAAAACTCAAGTTTGATAGTTTGAGGGAAGTTTTACTGACACCCAGGAAGCTTTGTACATACTAGGTACTTGTTTTAGTGGGAGGTTCAACATAAAGACAGAAAAATAAACAATATTTTTTGAATTAGAATAAAACTGTATATTTACCAATGTATTGATGGGTATCTACATACCTAAGAATATCATAATCAGTGTTGTAGTCGAGTCACTAAGCTTCGAGTCCGAGTCGAGTCTCGAGTCCCCAGTGTTTGAGTCCAAGTCCAAGTCTGAGTCCCCAGAGAAGAGTCCAAGTCAAGTCCCCATTACCTGAGTCCGAGTCTGAGTCGTCAAGGTCGAGTTCCAAGATGGGCTTCAGTGCTCCACTCTGGCGCCGTAAAAAAGTTGACATACAAATAAAAAAGGTCGACATGAAACAAACATACCTTGTGACACAACAGCCAAACAAATGCACTCGCAAGCATGTGCACACACACCAGTGTTGTAGTCGAGTCACTAAACCACGAGCCGAGTCCAAGTCCCGAGTCATCAGTGCTCAAGTCCAAGTCGAGTCACGAGTCCGACTCGAGTCCGAGTCCTGGACTCGAGTACTACAACACTGATCAGAATATCTGCATATATAATTTGGCAAGTAAACAATTAAGGAAATTATGGATAAATGTCTTTTTTACGTCTGACCATAGCAGCAAGTAATATCGTTCCTCTTCAGCCAGGTAGATGAATACTGTACATATGAACTGGATCTGATGAGGTGGTAAGCGTAGCATCTTAAGATGTCACAGACCCATTGGTGTCTCCTGGCTGCAGACTCTTTCATGGTTGTTCGCAGTTCAGGTGTTTTGTACTTTCTAACGTCACTTGGCAGAGGCACTTGTCTCAAAATGGCTTTACTTTATTTGATTTAGTCGGGACAGAAACTTTTGGCTTCCCAACATCGGGGAATTGTTTAAAAAAAGCTGTCAGTCCGGGTAGCATAGCGGTCTATTTCGTTGTCTTCCAACACGGGGGATCGGCGGTTCGAATCCCCGCATTACCTCTGGCTTGGTCAGACGTCCCTACATACACAATTTGCCGTGTCTGTGGGTGGGAAGCCGAATGTGGGTATGTGTCCTGGTCGCTGCACTAGCGCCTCCTCTGGTCGGTTGGGGTGCCTGTTTGGGGGGGAGGGGGAACCAGGGGGAAAATAGCGTGATCCTCCCATGCGCTACGTCCCCCTGGCGAAACGCCTCACTGTCAGGTGAAAAGAAGCGGCTGGCAACTCCACATGGATCGGCGGGAGACGTAGTAGTCTTCAGCCCTCCCCGGATAGGCAGAGGGGGTGGAGCAGCGACTGGGACGGCCCAGAAAATAGGGTAATTGACCAAGTACAACTGGGGAGAAAATGGGAGGAAATCCAAAAAAAGAAAGAAAAACGACTTTTGCTTCCCATTTTTTTCTCTTTTAATGAAAATGACCATAAACTGAAACTGCCTATTTGTATTTAGACAGAAACCGTGGCCATGAAAAAAAAAAAGGGGGAGACACCCTTATTTCAACCCACTTTCCCACAAATACCTTATCCCACTATTCCACATAAGAGGCTGTTACACACACACACATCCTAAAACCAGCTGCAGAAGAATAGAAATAAAATAATAATAGACTATAAATTCAGTCCTCACATGCTCTAGTGCTCCTCAAACCTTCCACAAAGGAGCGTGCATCCCTCATTTCCCTACAGAAACTCTTTGGCCGCGGCTATCATGTCCGCTTGAGGCAGGACCTTCTTGTACGTGTGGCTGTAGGTTATATGATAAAGCCTTCTCTCTGTGCCTTTGTTGAACACAGTTATGTTTCCTTACGTCCGGGTGTTGGAAACAATTTCGTTCGCTAATGCTGCTGTGAGTGGAAATGTCAGACAGGGGTTCGATAGTTTGTGCACCTCTGAAAGTAATTATGTTGCCACTGCTGCTTCGCCGGTGGACTTAAATGTTATTTTGTATGCAGCTTCTTGGCCCATTTTGGGGTCTCAGTGGTGTCTGGAAGCATGCCTAACTGTGCACGCAAAAATGTTATAATCAAGTTGCTTACAGCATGAAGATTTTACAATTACACAAGGTGTCATGTTACATTAATAGTTGTTGGCATCAGATCATTTTCATCTGACATAAGTAGTATTAAGACTCTTAATGAAGATATACTACATAGAGCTATATTAATAGAATGTGATAAGACTATTTGTGTCACATTGTCATATTAAACCAAATGTGTTGGGTACCCAGGTAGCGTAGTGGTATATTCCGTTGCCTAGCAACACGGGGATCTCCGGTTCAAATCCCCGCGTTACCTCCAGCTTGGTCGGGTGTCCCTACAGACACAATTGGCCCTGTCTGCCTGGGTGGGAAGCCAGATGTGGGTATGTGTCCTGGTCACTGCACTAACGCCTCCTCTGGTCGGTTGGGGCGCCTGTTCGGGGGCGGGAGGAATAGGGGGAATAGCATGATCATCTCATGTACCACATCCCCCTAGTGAAACTCCTCACTGTCAGGTGAAAAGAAGCGACTGGCGACTCCACATGTATCGGAGGAGGCATGTGGTAGTCTGCAGCCCTCCCCGGATCGGCAGAGGGGGTGGAGCAGCGACCGGGATGGCTCGGAAGAGTGAGGTGATTGGCCAGGTGCAATCGGGAGAAAGGGGGGGGGGGGACAAAGAAAGCAAAGTCAGGCTAACAACATAGTAGGAAGTGCTCCCATAAATAACGGCCAGTGGGCGGGTGGAGCTGACACAAGCCAGGTGAACAAGGTCATGTGATCGCCAATCAAACTGAGGGAAGAGTAGTACAATGTCATCCAATCTGGATTCGTCCAAACAAAACCTGAGCCGCTCAGTTCACAGAGGTCTACGTTTTCAGTTCACAAGAGTTTCAGTAAGTAACTTCTGTCATCGATATCTTGCTTTCTGTCGTTCTGTCTGTTCTCCTTTCTCACTTCATGGTTTCTTTTCTTGCTTTCTCTGGCCCTCTCTCTTCCTTCCTTAATTCCTGCTGTTACCCATTCCCTCCCCTCTCTCTCCTCTGTACTTCCAACCAATTCCCCTCTCCCTCCCCCTTCTCTGTGGTTCAGCAGGTACCCAGACCGGGGAGGAGATCCCCATCGTGTGCAGGAGCAACATCAAGGAGTTCAGGGACAGCTTCTCCAACGAGAACTTTGACTTCCGCAACAACCCCAACATCACCTTCTTTGTCTATATCAGTAACTTTACCTGGCCCATTAAGATCCAAGTAAGTTTTTCTTCACCTAAGTGATGGTTTCCTGTAATGGCCCTGCGTAGATGAAATAAATTGGCAAATAGTTTGCGCTATTTCACCATGAAATTGCATTTCAACCTCATCCTGCTACTCGACATACTCAAATAATACGATTATGAAAATGTAATAAGAACTGTTGCTTTGTATGACCAAGGGGCCCAGCTGTCCTACATGCACACTCTGGCTTGCTCAACTCATTTGTATGTTTGTATTGTGTATTGCAATGAGAGCAAAGCAATACTAAGCGGGGTCCAGGTTTTGGCTTTAATGAGGACCACTTGGCCGAAACCTGTAGTAATGTAGAACTCAAAGGCCCAACCAAATGGCCTTTTCTTTTCTTTTTTCATTGATTTTTTCCCCCCATTTTTCCCAAAAATGCAAATGCAGCTGTGTCAGCCTTGCAATACTGCTCATAAACATTGAAGCATTGAAGGCCTTTAAATTCAATAAAAATAAAATGGTAAATACAGTACATCAAGTCCAGTATTCCAACGACTGTCATTGACTCGGAACCTACACGCACCCATTGTTTTACCCAATCGGGTCAAAGATAATCTGAGCGGCAAAGAAGAGACGTGATTCACCCAAACTGCACAAATATGGACAGCCCCATGTTTTTGTATTAGAACCACAGGGGGGCATTTCCACAGTGAAAGACCACCACATTCATGTAAATAAACACATTTATATTTATTATGTTAGCAGCAGCATGGTGGTGCAGTGGTAAGCACGGTTGCTTCACAGCCAGGGCTCGAAATTAATGATGTCCCGATGTCCCGGGGACCATAAAAAATCCTACTGGGACACAAATAGATTTTGTCTGGGACAATTCCGGGACAGTGAAAAAAAATGTCAAAGTAAACTTCAAAATAGGTGTTATTTGCAAAGTCGTTAATTATGAGTATCTAGACGTTACTTTGTCGTTTGAATAATTTAATAAAAACGTGTGAACGGCAAAACTACAGAAGGCTTACGTTCTTGCGGCACCTCACGATAGGGCAGTCAATCGCCTGTTCGTGCAAATCATATAATGCATTCTACGTCATCCACCCAACCAGGGGCTGCTGCTTGACTCGCGCCAATGCAACATTCATATAGCCAGAGCGATAGACCATCATCAACGACGGTTAAAAGAAGAAGAAGAAAGAAATGCTGAGGTGGTTGAATAAACATCTCGCTTATGCAAGCCCCAATACTGCCAACTCCCGAAACGACTGACGACTCCCAAAGCTCCCGAAACTAATATTCATATGTTTAATAAAAGAATACGTATTTTAAACTTATATGGTGGACCAGAGTCCATGGTGTGATGATTAAGTCACAAAAAAGGATCAAATTATATGTATTCTGCATAATTGGGGGAGCGACGACAAGAATTAAAATTTGGGACACTGTTGGTTATGTCCGGGACAATACAAAGTAGAATTCGGGACAGTTGTGGGACACTGAGGAAAAAAGTTAATTTCGAGCCCTGCTCACAGCCAGAAGGTTCTGGGTTCGAGCCCCGGGGTTGTCCAGCCTTGGGGGTCATCCTCTGTGTGGAGTTTGCATGTTCTCCCTGTGTCTGTGTGGGTTTCCTCCGCGTGCTCCGGTTTCCTCCCACAGTCCAAAGACATGTAGGTCAGGTGAATCAGCCGTACTAAATTGTCCCTAGATGGGAATGTGTGCGTCTGTGTGTGTGGGCCCTGTGTCGTCCCTGTGTCTCCCCGCCTGCTGCCCAATGACTGCTGGAATAGGCTCCAGCATTCCCGCGACCAGTTGGGATAAGCGGCTTTGATAATGGACGGATGGATCCAGAACATCCGTGGCGCTCTCAAAGATTTTCACTTAAATAAACGTGTGTCAAGTTACCGTCTTTACCCCAGTGAGGCGAAACAGCCTGTGATGGTAGAAGCCCTCCCTTTTGCAGTAATACGGAGAAATACACACGTGTCTGTGGTGACATCCCGATCCCGAGTTGTTGCAAAGTCGGTGATATTTTTTGGCCAGTCCACCAGAGAGGATGGTCGGAAGAAATGCTGCATTTCCCCATGTCGTGGCAGACAAACTGGTAAGCAGTTTCAATATGACTCCTGGGAAGTGTATGTAAAGAAGAACCCAACTGGAATCTTCTAGATTGCTGCTACAAAGCTATCCAATTTTTGCTCAGCAGTGGGTGATTGTCTGTCCCTGTGTGTGTCTGTGTGTCTGTGTGTCTCCCGCTCCACCTCAGGCAGACTGATCAAAACTTGAATGACCACCAAAAGAGGTGTTTGGGTGATGATGAGTTGACGGTCTGTGAAAAGGAGAACGGGAGAGACTAGCAGGTTCCAGTAATCCCGTTATCGGAGGAAGACCTTGTTTACATAACTGATCATGGCAATACGTGTGCGGGACCACAGGGAGAATAGTTGTGCTCACTGAAAGTTGACTGTTGATGAATAAGAGAGTAGAGACTGTTGTGGCTGGGGAAGGTAGTCCTACATCCCATTACTTTAGTACTGTTTGAAGGTATTTTGCCTTCCTTTGCCAGTGTGCACATGATACTTCAAATGCGTCATCGTCGTTGGCGTCTTTCATGTCTGAGGATCCATTCCAAGAGATTAAGATGTGTGCTTAAAACGAAGATGGCTTGACAGTCCAAGGTGAGAATAGAAGAGGCTGGAACAGTGTGGACAGGGGATAGTGTGGGGTGGACCCATTCTTGCGGCTCTCTGCGGGGGGTGGGGGTGGTTGCTTATTTGTTTATTTATTTATTTGGATTTTTACCCATCCCCCCCCCCCCCAATTGTACTTGGCCGATCATCCTACTCTTCCGAGCCGTCCCGGTCTCTGCTCCACCCCCTCTGCCAATCCGGGGAGGGCTGCAGACTACCACATGACTCCTCCCATACACGTGGAGTCGCCAGCCGCTTCTTTTCCCCTGACAGTGAGGAGTTTCGCCAGGGGGACGTAGCGCGTGGAAGGATCACGCTATTCCCCCCAGTTCCCCCTCCCCCACAAACGGGCGCCCCGACCTACCAGAGGAGGCGCTAGTGCAGCGACCAGGACACATACCCACTTCCGGCTTCGCACCCACAGACATGGCTAGTTGTATCTGTAGGGACACCCGACCAAGCCGGAGGTAACACGGGGAGTCAAACCGGAGATCCCCGTGCTGGGAGGCAACGGAAAAGACCGCTACGCCACCTGGACACCCTGTAGTATGGGTTTTGCAAATAAAAACAGTGGTTTGCTTGATTTTTTTTTGAGGGACAAAAAAAATTTATATACAGCATTGCATTGTCTGTAACCCGGGGCTCGACCAATACGGTATGAAAATCTGATTTATGATCCACATATTTGATTTGGCAAACATTTTACGCCGGATGCCCTTCCTGACACAACCCTCCCCATTTATCTAGGCTTGGGACCGGCACTGAGGATCCTCAGTGGCTGGGTTTTATATATATAAATATAGTTGTAGATATAGATAGATATAAATATTCACATTTGTTGGTACCCCTACAGCTCATTGAAATAACGCTTCATTCCCCCTGAAAATTGATGAAATAAAAAGCTACTTCGTCATGTATACTTAGCATGCCTTTGGTACAGCTTAGAATAAAGTAAAGAAGCTGTGAAAAGAGATTAATTAATGATTACAAAGATATTCTAAAATGGCCTGGACATGTTTGTTGGCACCCCTTAGAAAAGATAATAGATAACTGAATTATAGTGATATTTCTAACTAATTAGTTTCTTTAATTAGTATCACACGTCTCCAATCATGTAATCAGTCATCAAGCCTGTTTAAATAGAGAAAAGTCGTCACTGTGCTGTTTGGTATCACTGTATGCACCACACTGAACATGGACTAGAGAAAGCAAAGGAGAGAGTTGTCTGAGGAGATGAGAAAGAAAATACTAGACAAGCGTGGTAAAGGTAAAGGCTACTAGATCATCTCCAAGTAGCTCGATGTTCCTGTGACAACAGTTGCAAATATTATTAAGACATTTAAGGTCCATGGACCTGTAGCCAACGTCCCTGGGCGCGGCCGCAAGAGGAAAGTCGACCTCAGATTGAACAGAAGGATTGTGCGAATGGTAGAAAAAGGACCAAGGATAACTGCCAGAGATACAAGCTGAACTCCAAGTGGGAGGTACGTCAGTTTCTGATCGCACAGTCCATCGCTTTTTGAGCGAAAGTAGGCTCCATGGAAGAAGACCCAGGGGGACTCCACTTTTGAAAGAAACACAAAATAAGCCAGACTGGAATTTTCTGAAATGCATATTGACAAGCCACAGTCCCTCTGGGAGACTGTCCTTTGGACAGATGAGTCAAAACTGGAGCCTTTTGGTAATTCACATCAGCTCTGTGTTCACAGACGAACAAATGAAGCTTTCAAAGAAGAGAACAGCATACCTACAGTGGGACATGGAGGAGGCTCGGTTATGTTTTGGGGCTTTGCTGTGCCTGGCACAGGGGCCTTGAGTCTGTCTAGGGCACAATGAAATCTCAATTTACAATATGTTGAATAATAAATCAGAAGCAAAGTCTGATTTCTATGGACTAAACAATGGTGGATGCCAGTTACTTTTGTCAGTTTGCAGTTATTTCAGAGAAAATTATGCATTCTTTGTTTTTTTGTGGAGGGGATACCAACAAGTTTGAGCATGTGTGCATGTATAATTTTTTTTTACAAAAAAAAAAAAAAGTAAATTTAAAGGCAGCAAAACCATTCACTTTCTCTTTTAAAATGTTGTGCGATTTGCACTGCTAATGTTGAACTTGTGACCGGTGCTGAAAGGATTCTCCATCATTCGCGTGTACCAATAACTCTGACGCTTGAAATCCTCAGTTTGTTTAATAGTGTTTCATAAGTGTTTATCACACGGCACGGCATAATTTCTTTTCAAACATGCTTCCATAGATGCTTTCACACATGCTAAATTACACATGCTCACAAGTATACCGCCATGTATTATGGATTAAAAGCATGTGCACAGGGTGTGTAATAACCACCAGTCAAAAGCTGGGCAATTTTCCTTGTGCCTGGTAAATTGTCCAACTCTCCCAGTCACTTTGGCTTGGACCTCACCATCACTGCCTTTTTTTTTCTTCTTCTTTTGTTTAGGATAAAATCCGACTTTGCCAGTATAACAGTGAAAGTGGCTTTCGAATTGTGGAATTTCGTTGGCCATCAGAGTTAAATTCCTGTCCTGGGTGTGCGGTAGTGTCCATTCTCCAACGTGGATGGGTCTCGTAGCGAGGCATGCCTTTTTGGCAGGTGCAATGAATTGCCCTTTGAATTAGCCCTTTCTGGGCTGCTGGCTGTTTGTTTATGTAGCCAGACCACAACCACCGCTGCTGCACTCAGTGCCCTTCTTCCATGAGGGTCAGCCGGCGGAAGATGGCTAGAGGTATTTGGGTGAGGAGAACGCACGAGTTCAGTGGCGGTTCTAGGAATTTTTAACTGGGGTTGCCCAGGGGTGGCAAAGGGATGTCTAGAAGTGGCCACAATGAGTCGTTAATGTGCACGCACAGAATGTGGAATTTATTTTATGCATTAATATTCTACTAATAGTAGGCTGACATGCATACACATAACTGTTGATGTGCAGTCCCCTGTTTTGCAGAACCCTTATAGTCAAGTAGGCTAACATGAAAAAATGACCTTTTTCTGAGCTCCTTTACAAAAGCTAAGGCTATTAAGTAGTCTAAGTAAGTATTAAGTGTAAGTATTAAGTAGTCTACTAAGTAGCTCTAAGTATTAAGTAGTGTGTTAAGTTGCTGTAAGCAAACCACCCAACAAAAATGCATATTGTAGGGCGTCTGGGTAGCGTAGTGGTCTATTGTAACTCAGGGATCAGCAGTTTGAGTCCCTGTGTTACCTCCGGCTTGGTTGGGCATCCCTACAGACGCAATTGGCCGTGTCTGCGGTTGGAAAGCCGGATGTGCTGCACTATCGCCTCCTCTGGTCAGTCAGGGCGCTTGTTCGGGGGGAGGACCAACTGGGGGGAATAGCGTAATCCTCCACATGTATCGGAGGAGGCATGTGGGAGTCTGCAGCCCTCCCCGGATCGGCAGAGAGGGTGGAGCAGTGACGGGGATGGTTCGGAGAATGGGGTGATTGGCCAGGTACAATTGGGGAGAAAAAGGGGAAAAAAGAAAACAATAATGATAATATGATGATGATAATTGATAATAGCTAGCGTAACGCTTCACTGCAGATCACGTTGTTGGGTTGGGGGTTATCTCCAGACAGTCCAAATAACTCTAGATAACTTTCATACTGTCTGTTGCCAGTTCTTCCTCTTTTTCTTGATGGAGACTGTCTTCCTTGTGTCACAAAATAGATGGAGTCATCCATAAGATTTTGCCAGCAGCTCATTATGCGTGTCCTGACATTATATGTGCAGCTAATTATTCCCCCTTCTGTTACCAAAATTGATGTGAGAATGCAGATGGGGGACACATTGGTTATATAAAAAAGGAATTGGTTGTCCAAAAATTCCATCGCGCAATTGATCTTTGTTCACAGCACACCGTTTGAGAACCACTGGTCTGACAGCTAGCTAACCACTTAGTTTAGGCCAAATAACATAGGCTACTGTGTCAACATTAGCATGCTAGCGAATTTCATCTGAGCAGCAGAGCTGACGAGAGCGCAACAGTTTAGAGGCGTACAATTGCATTGATAAACTGCATTATAATGCTCCACTGAAAAGTTGTGTCCTGCTGGGGTCCGGGTGCTTGCACGAGTTTGTGTTGTTGCAGAGTGGAGTTGTTTTGTTTTTTTTCCCTTTTTATGTTCTACCTATAGCAAAACCACTCTCCCCTTAAAGACAAAGCAGGGCAAACCAGGCATACAGAGAAACATCGCTCTGCAGCGCCAAAGAGCCCCCACAGTTCTAGATGCAGCAGTTCCAGATCCACTGTTTTATGTACACATGCACGAGTTTAAATGACATGAAAATGGCAGTACAGCGTTACTTTGAAATGCAGTGCTCTAAAATGTATATTTTAACGTTACGTCTACTATTGTCGGTGACTACGTTATACCTAAGGAGGCATCAGCTAATGTGGGCTTTGAGGTTAACATTTTGATAACCCTACGCAGTGGTTAACTTAAAGTTCCCCTCCAGACATGTTTTAAAGTTTAAAAATACTCTGAGATGATTAATATATTGTTTAATATGGTTTTCCCACATAAAAGGATAAAAAAAAAATCTCTGAAAACAGGCTTGAAGTACATCTACACTTTCCGCCACATCGAGGAAAGCAGGATCTATGAATATGCAAATATCACAGGCCTTGCGCCCCGCCCACCACCGCTGCCCGCTCTTGGTTGTTCAGTGTGGTGCAACTCAAGATAGAGCATGTTTGAGCCTTGTTCAGGCCCAGACTCAAGACTGTTGTGCACCAAAATCGGCAACTAGCAGATGGTATGGTAAGTGTAGTTGGCACAAACACAAGAAAAACCCATTTTTGGGTGGCGGGGTACTTTAATGTTATTAAGCTAACGTTAGCTAGCTACCTTCAGTGAATGTCAGCCTTTCCTTTCTAACACGCTGGGTAGCTTCAGCATAAAGTCATGAATTTATCTATAATAATGATATAGTGGTAAAGATTTCATTCATTCACTGTTATGTCTGGATGAAAAACTTATTAGAGGCCATCTGGGTAGCATAGCGGTCTATTCCATTGCCTACCAACATGGGGCTCGCAGGTTCGAATCCCCGTGTTACCTCCGGCTTGGTTGGGCGTCCCAACAGACGCAATTGGCCGTTTCTGTGGGTGGGAAGCTGGATGTCGGTATGTGTCCTGGTTGCTGCACTAGTGCCACTTCTGGACGGTCGGGGGGCCTGTTCAGGGGGGGGGGGAAATAACATGATCACGCTACCCCCCCCCCCCTTCCCCCCCCGAACAGGCGCTCTGACCAACCAGAGGCGGCACTATTGCAGCAACCAGGACACATACCCACATCCGGCTTCCCATCCGCAGACATGGCCAATTGTGTCTGTAGGGATGCCCGATCAAGCCGGAGGTAACACGGGGATTCGAACCGGCGAGCCCCGTGTTGGTAGGCAACGGAATAGACCGCTATGCTACCTGGACGCCCCTTGACATTTTTAAATACATGAAACGATTGTATGTTTGGCTGTTCATGTGTGTAGTGTGTCTTTCGCCTACATTCAGTCAATTAAATGTCATTTAACAAAGAAGCAGAAATAACGATTATTTTTAATATCTGAGGTGTAAGAATCATGTTCTGGAAACACCTCAATAAGCTGCAGTACTCTGATCTAGATTCATTTGCTGATAAGCAGGGCCTTACGTACATGGATAACTCTGTATGGTTTCCCTCGTCTGTCAGAGTATTGTTCAGGATGGTGAAAGTGTTCACCAGGGCACTGGGGACTGTAAGCACCCGGCAACCTGGCAGTATATGGTCGGGCATTTGGTATTTATACAAGTACCCGAATGAGCTTGCACTATTCTCCGATATACGTAGGCCTCCGTAATTCTGAGAAAGCTTGGGACACCAGGACACACCTTATGATACCGGGACTGTCCTGGCTAAACTGGGACGTCTGGTCACGTAATAGCTAAAGAATATGAGCTGTAGAATATAAAAGTATCTTTAATGGCACAATGCTTTAACATCACTATGTTACGCCCTGTCATTTTAGAGCCACATTACAGAGTGGAAAGACAATTAAAACAAGACGGGTAGCAGCCAGTAAGGAGCACCCGAAGATGGACTTCCTGTAGTGGCAGCAATAGAAACTGAATGAAATAAACATCCTCCAGAAATTCAGTCCAGTTGTATTCATTAGTGCTGTGTGTCACAACCCAGAGTTTGAAAACTACTGTGCTGGAAGATGAATTGCACACCTCTTGACTGCACTCTCAAATTAAGCCAGTCTCCCCCCCCCACACACACACACACGGTAAGTGTTGGCCCTAATGGCCCATTTCACTTGTTCTAATGTGTTTATTTGGTGGCAGTTTTGTGTAATTCTTAATCGGTAGACCTTACTCACAGACGTGTTATAGCAGGGTAAACACAGCTATGTGGATGAGCACTAAGTTCTTGCTCTATCTATCGATCTACCATCCATCATCCATCCATCCGGAGGGGGTGTCACTGAAAAAAACTCCACAACACATACATATAGTCAAATATAATAAAGTACCCCTACATGTAATATTTGTTTATAGCTTTTGTTAATCCACCCATAAACATGCATAGCCGTGTACAACCATTTATTAAACAACGAAGGCCAACTGACCAGAAAATGTACTGGGTAATAAACAGACGCGCAACGAGTGTGGCAGAAAGAGCAACTGATAGGCTGACAGATAATGCAGGGGGCGGGCCAGTGGGTGGAGACAGTGTGCTGGTGGGGACAGCTGGCAGGTGCTGATTGGAGAATGAGCGGAGGGGTGTGTGCAGGAGAAGCGGGAAGCTCCAGTAGAGTTCATGGCAGTACATGCGTATGTCTAAAACGATGGAACTGCGGGGGCTCTCCAGCTTTGCGGGCGATGATTTGGGGGGGGGGGGTACAGGCACGGTAGAGTGTCTCGGTAGGGAAAAAAACCAAACCAAGCTGACCAAACACCCGCCTCACAGCGAGGTGGAAGCCAATGGCGTGGCAGAAATTTCGGGGTGGCCAATTAGTTTGTAAGGCTGGCACTGGCCGCCCCTTTAAAACCAGTAATCGATAATGCAATCAATAATCAGGAATAATAATTAATAATAATTCATTAAATAAATACATTGAAAATTAAATGAATTTAATTATTCAAGTAACATTAAATTAAAAATAAAATTTAAAAATAATGAATAAACAATCAGTAATGCAAGTGTTGATTTGTCAACATAATGTTATTAAGTGTTGAAGCATCAATAAGCAGAGTTTCTTAAAAGTTGTGAAAATCTGCAGTGTTAGCCATAAAAAAAACACCTTTAAACCCATGAAATAATTGACTTCTCCTGTGCAGGTGCACCCACACATGTTCTGAACCCCTTTTTGTGATGATTGTGTTGTGCCTTAAGCCAGTTATCTCTCATTGTTTTATTTCCTATCTAACTTATCTATTTCATGTTTATTTGTGCACATTTTGTCTGCATTTTCTGTTTATAAAAAAGCATATCCAGCAAAACCTTACTGCTGTGACACCCTCCATGATTACCCCTCAGAACCTAACAGTTGCGTCATAAATTATACAAATTGAAATTAAATTTGCACTCTAACCCCTTGATCCCAATTTGCACTTCATAACAACCTGATGATTTTGCCAGAAACACTGTGATACATGTGACAAACAAAAACCTCATTAACACATTGTCACCATATGCTTACATACAACATATGCGTGTGTGACTGTTATGACCAACATTCATTTCCCAGAGCCCTGTCCATATGTTCAAAACAAGTCTGTCTCTCTGGGTGAGTTCGAAGTGAATATGCATGTTGTGCAGCCCTACTTTTGCAGCGTCCATAAGGATGGAAGGGAGTCTCTATCAAAGCCGAAGTCTGATTAACTTCCAGGATTGGCTGGTTGGGTTTTTTGGGGGGGGTTTTTTGGTGAACCGGCTCACTAGTGAGAAAAAGAGGAAAGAAAATGAAAAGGCTCCCTCTCTCCCGCCTTCATGTGTGTATGCATGTGTGTGTGTGTGTTTGTGTGCATGCACATATGTGAATTCTCATAGCACAATTATAGCAATAGCAACAAAAGTTCTGCTTCCGGTGTGGGAAGATGGCGGCGCACGTTCACATTTGCAGTGGCCTCACCCAGTGCCAGTGTTCGAAGATGGCAGTGTGAATTCGCGCTTGCAGCAGCCTCACCTAGTACCATCCATGCAATGTCTTTGTCCACGTCTGCGTCTAAGTTTGTCTTCGTTTGATGGCTCAGACAGGTGGCGCTGGATCAGCTGGGAGAGCTTGGTCTGCTGCGTCCTGTGGGCCCAGGGACCACGACCCTGCCTGGAGCTGTGCCAAAAGAGCTAACACCAAGAGCGGTCTGACAGAGCGCAGAAGCGGGGCAGGCTAAGCTAACTGCTAGCCCATGCAGACCGGCAGTTCCAGTAACACCGAGGGCGGTCTTGTGGTGGCCTCGCTTAGCATTGACTGTGTTTTTATTGTCGTCGTGTGGAGTGCGGGGAGGTGTGTCAAAGGAGTCTGGCTTGGAGAGGTAGTGTTGGATTGGTCGAGGGAGTGCGGTCTGCTGCATCCTGTGGGCCTAAGGACCCACAGCCCTGACAGCAGCTGCGCCTGAAGAGGAAACACTGAGGGCAGTCTGACAGGACATGGAAGAGGGGCAGGCTAAGCTAACTGCTAGCCCATGCAGACCGGCAGTTCCGACCGTCATCCTGGTGTTCGTTCTCCTGGTGTTCTTGTAGTTCTTGTAGTTTTTGGATATGTGTTTTTGTACTTGTGTTGCACTGCTGTAGGCTGAAAGAAATGATGTTTCACTTCATTTCATGTGTGCATGAAATGAAAAAAAAATAGTGTTTCTGATTTTGATTCTGACAATTCCTCAACCCCATTCCGAGCTTCAGAGCCTAGCACTGGCTCCTGCCAGCCAGCTTAAGGAGAAGAGCCAGATGCATAGGCCAGCTCTACAGCACAGCGGACAGCAGAGCCTAGAGACAGCCAACCCCCCTCCCTCCCACACACACAGACATACACACACCTCCCAGGGACCCCTGGTCCACCTCATCTTCCGGCCCCTTCCTCTTTGGGTTGGTTGGCATCATGTAGAAGATCCCCCCCCTCTGTCATCCAAAGTTTTCACTTACAGGTCTGCAAGCGTGATCTTATGCTCATGGAGCATTTCCTTCATCAGCGAGGTAACGTTTTCCGCTTTCTGTTTTTCTCTCCTCATGCCTGTCCCGTTTCTCGATCGCTCCGTGTTTTTTTTTTTGTTTTGTTTTTGTTTTTTTGGTATTTTCTTCTTTTCATATTGGCCTTTTCTTTGCGTGCTCTCCTTGTTAGTCGCTCTCCTTGCCGTTAGTTGGCAGTTGAAGCCTTTCTCTTTATGTGTGTGCATGTCTTTGTGGATTTGTAGGCGGTTGGTCCTCCGGTCTTGGCAGGCAGAGGTTTGGGTGTTGGAAAACAGTTCATAGACGGCAGTGGAGAAAGTGCAAGGGCAAAGTGGAATGCAAAGTTAAAACACATGCTGCATTGAGAGCAGGCTGCATGCAAGTAAAGCTTTCCACGGCTTTTGTATGCATCCACACAATGCTGTCTGTCTCTTATTCTCTTGCTTACTTTCCAGTGCCTCAAGGTTATCGCTTGTTTTCTTTTTTCTTTTTTGTCTTTCACGTGGTCCGAAGTCAAGCTGTAATGATCTCTGTACCGTTTGCCAGTCTTTAAATGCATATGGTATGAGTGTACCTGTGTGTGTACAAGTTGCAGCAGCAAGCAAACAAAGTATGAATTTCAATAGTATGTCCTTCTTTTTGTCTGTATACACAGGCATTGGCCCACAAAAGCTGGGACTTTTACCTACCTTCTTTTTGTCTTACATTAAGTCAGCAGAGGACCTGATGACTTTATCTTCATCACCCAAGAAACTGGTCAATTTGGCTTCTGTCTCTATTCTGTCCCCTGCGTGTGTGGCTCTACACGAAGTAACAGATAGCTAAACAGATGTGCTAGGCACTGTAAGCATTAATGATGTCTCAGACGTGGAAGTAAAGTTGAAGGCTGTTTACTTGTTAATCTTCGTCGTTCTTTCTTACAATGACAAAACCTCTGTGAAACTGTCAATAAATACAGAGGAAAATGTTCTTAACGTACATAAAAAGTGCAGAAACGTAAATATTTGCTTATTACAACACAACTAGACATGGCTGCACTACATATGACAAAAAAAGGGTTGAAGTAATTATCTATAAATCTTTACAAATATTAAATAGAAAAACAAAATATTCATCAAATCCTTATCTATAAAGATGTAACATATAATATAAACTTATGACCAAAGCTTCTCCAAGGCTCAACACTGGTGGATGCGATGGATTAAACAAACAACGCTGTGGAGCATATTATCATGCAGATCTCAAATATAAGATGGCTGGTCTGAACTATGACCCTAACCATGTGATCACAAATGACCAATAGGAAACAAGGACTTTAAACTGACAGCAGTCTTTAAAATAACCAAGAGGAGACACTACAATGCTCTTCACCTACATGTATAACATTACACTCCCCACCTGGTGTTGAACACAATACTACTATCAATTTCTTAATAAAGTCCAACAAACTGAAGAAATTAAGGCAAGGAACTGTCCATTGTACTCTGTCTGGGTAAAAAGCAGAATAATGGCTATAGCTGGGATGTTGGGACTGCTGCTGTAAATGGTAGCTCAGCTTCTGGGGCACATGTGGACTGTAGCTCGGCTTCTGGGGCACCTGCGGACTGTAGCTCGGTTTCTGGGGCACCTGCGGACTGTAGCTCAGCTTCTGGGGCACCTGCAGACTGTAGCTCGGCTTCTGGGGCACCTGAAGATGGAAGCTGGGTTTCTGGGACACCTGCTGTTGCTGCTTGGAAGGATAACTACGCTGCTGGGGCACCTGTTGGAGAAGGTAGCTAGGCTACTGGGGCGCTTGCTTGTCATCCTCTGTCCTTTTGAAGATCTTGCTTCCCAGTGAACGATCTCCAGTATTCTGAACTGGGCTGTCAGAGAAATGAGAGCAGTGTAGGTTTTGAGAGCTGAGAGGCTTGGTACTTGTACCTACTGTGAGCTTCTCTTTCAAAACCAGGTGGTTGGGACATGGGCTGAAGTGAGAGTGGCGGCCATTCTCCAAAACATTAGTCCGGTATGCACTGTCTCCCTTAGGCTTGTGAGCTGCACATAGACAGACCTCTGCAACTACAGCCCAGCCGAGGTCAAGTTTTGGGGCATCAGGGGCATTGTCTGGCCCATTACGCTGGTCTCTTACCTTGTGGACTTGTAAGACATCTGGGCCAAGGAGTAGGAGAATCTGTGCATCGGGGTCAAGTTCAGGGATGAGGTGAGCAATAGGCTTAAGGTGGGAGTGATGTTTGGCAGCCTAAAGAGTAAGTATTTCTGACCTATCATCCGGCATATGGTTGCACTCTGAGTGTGGAGAGAGATACGCTGAGATTTCCATCTAAGGGCTGAGCGATGACGCCGGTTCCTCTTCTTCCAGACATCTCTGTGACTCCAGCACATGTGCAGGGAGAATTTGAGCCCCCAAGGTTGAACAAGTCAAAGAACTCGGACCGAGCAAGAGACCTATTACCCTGGACGTCGAGTACAGCATAGACTTTTTGCGATCTGTCTAGTTTTTCTTTTTAATGCGCCTTTATGAGGCAGATTTTGGAGCAGGAGCGGGACGTGTTGGCTTCACCACACACTTCTGTGCATTTGGAGATTATGTCAGGAGAACCTTCTTCCCTTTCCTCCCTACCATGCTCTGAGTTAGGCTCTTTGACGGTCCATGGAGCTGGTCCTGGATGAAGAGCTGCGACATGTTTATTGCTGTCACACTCTTTGCACTTAATGACCATTTTGCAGTCTTTAGCGACATGGTCGGTTGAGGCACAGCATGTGAAACAAATCCCACTCTCCTTGAGAAATGCTTTGCGTTCCTCTAGTGTCTTACCTCGGAAGCCTCTGCATCGCTTGAGGGGTTGGGGCTTTTTGTGAATCGGGCACTGCCTGTCGACGTGGTAGGTATTGGCGTGATCTGTTTTGTGGGATGAGATTTGGCCTCTAGAGGGTGTGTACCTTTTCACAGGGTTGTCTGTCTTTACTGCTGTCATGCCAGACAAGCTGAGTATGAAACTCGGGTCATTACGGATCTGGGCCTGTCTGCAAACAAAATCAGTGAAGAATGAGAATGGTGGAAACTGGACTTGGTTTTGCAGCTTGTGCAACCTGCCTTGTGTCATCAATTTCTCTTGAAGCATGTATGGCAATTTCTCCACTATTGGGTTAACACCCCGAGATGTATCCAAGTTTCATACCTAAATGTATAACATAACAGTCCCAGTGAAATGCATGACCATTTTTAGAAACACTGTTTTTAAACAAGCATGGCTCGTGGTGTGCAGCAGAACATCCCCATGTAACACCGGTTTTACTCATAAACTTTTTTTTTTTGAGGTGGGAGGTTCAAGCTTTAAAATCTCTCATAGTGGCTTCTGCGTTGTTGGGCTTTTCTGTGCGTGTGTCTGTGTGTGTACCTATGTGGATGGATGCATGTATATCTGGGACATGGGTGATGCATGATGGCTTCTTCTTGATTCTGATCAGACAGGGGAGTCGATCACAGTTGCTTCTGAAAGTCACCAGCTGTTTTTTCTCGTTAAACCTCAGAAGGAATCAAGCCAATCAATCAATCAATCAATCAACTAATTGATTAAGACAAATTAATGTTTAAACCACATGGGGGGGGCGTTCGGATAGTGTAGCGGTCTATTCCGTTGCCTACCAACACAGGGATCGCCGGTTCGAATCCCCACGTTACCTCCGGCTTGGTCAGGCATCCTTACAAACACAATTGGCAGTGCCTGCGGGTGGGAAGCTGGATGTGGGTATGTGTCCTGGTCACTGCACTAGCGCCTCCTCTGGTTGGTCGGTCGGTCGGTCGGGGCGCCTGTTTCAGGTGGGAGGGGGAACTGGGGGGAATAGCGTGATCCTCCCATGCACTACTTCCCCCCGGTGAAACTCCTCACTGTCAGGTGAAAAGAAGCGGCTGGCGACTCCACATGTATCGGAGGAGGCATGTGGTAGTCTGCAGCCCTCCCTGGATCTGCAGAGGGGGTGGAGCAGTGACTGAGATGGCTAGGAAGAGTGGAGGTAATTGGCCAAGTACAGTTGGGGAGAAAAGGGTGGGGGTAGTCTTAAACAGAACATTGTCGGACTTGTTGATGAACTGTTGCAACGCGGCGTGCTGTAATGCTCCTTCCACAGAGGGCCTGTGCACCAGGACAGCTGCCTTGTTTTTCTGTATTATAGTGCTACCTGTTGAGTAGTTGCCCCAGCTCACGCTGATTATGACACTTCAGCGCTGCACTGTATCTCGGGCGTCTGCCATGAGGCCCTATTCCTCCCAGCCTTACTGCCCAGTGGCAGACTGACAGAGCCTGCTCTGAGCTCCTCTGTTGCTCCTCAAGATTCACCCTCCACTGGGTGCATAACAAGAGTGTTACCCCGGTCTCCTGCCACCGCCGCCATCAGCCCATCTGCCAGTGATGGCGTACAGAACTGTGACTGCTATCATGCGTCTCCTCACTGCTGTCATAACCCGCTCGTACTCCTCAGAATGAAGGAGCACCAAAGCGACGCTAACGCTTGTGACGCTGAAGCACTGAAGCGTCATCAAAGCGGGTATTTCAACTTCAGGAAGCGTACTGGGTTGGGATTTGTCTCCGTTGGGCGCTATTGTGTCATAAGGAGAGAGAACTGCCTCTGTAACCACCCAGAGAGGCAGATAAACTTGCTTGGCTTCTGTCCCAAAGCATGGAGTGCTTTTAATACGCCAACTAAATACTTGAGCCGTGTTCAGCAGTGTAGACCGGACTTTGCTGTAATACATTTTTGCCAATCACTGTTTCCTACAATCTCTTGATAACCATTTTTAATCCTTTAGATTTTACTTCCCAAAGTGCATTCCTAAGCCAGAAGGGAAAAACAACAACAACACTATCATTATACAGGGATGGTGGGTAGTGGTGGGCAAAATAGCCTTTTTGTTTTATTTTTTTATTTTTTGCAGACTTTCGTACAACTATAAAAATTCATACAGCCATCTTACTCGTAGTTGAACTTGCAAGGTTATTTATATACATAAAAGAAGTCTGAGCAAGCCTTTCTGGTTTTTACTTGGTTGGGGGCTCTCTCCTGCAGAGGAGGTCTGTAGAACTCTCCTGCAGAGGAGATCTGTCTTCTGCAGAGGAGATCTGTAGAGCTAGAAGATTGCAACCTGCATCCCCCAGAATACTGAGGTAGCGATCGCTGCTTTTCCACCTGTCAGCGACAGGTATCACCTGGGGAACATAATGTATGCAAAGGCCCAAACAATTTACCCCAGATCCCCCAGGGGCTGTGCACTCGACCCACCATGTGTGGGATTTGCTGAGTGTGATCTCTGCTCCACCCCCTCTGCTGATCCAGGGAGGGCTGCAGACTACCACATGCCTCCTGCAATACATATGGAGTCACCAGCCATTTCTTTTCACCTGACAGTGAGGCGTTTCATCAGGGGGACGTAGCGCATGAGAGGATCAGGCTATTCCCCCCAGCCCCCCCCCCCCCCAACAGGCGCCCCAACTGACCAGAGGAGACGCTAGTGCAGCGACCAGGACACATACCCACATCCGGCTTCCCACCCGCAGACACAGCCAATTGTGTCTGTAGGGATGCCCAACCAAGCTGGAGGTAACACAGGGATTCGAACCGGCGATCCCCGTGTTGGTAGGCAACGGAATAGACCGCCACGCCAACCGGACGCACCTCCCCCCTAATGTTTGCGATTGAATTGTCAAAAAAGCAAATGAGGAGAGGGTAGAAAACAGGAAGTGCCGGTCTAACTTTGGGCCTGCTTCGTTCATTGTTATGTTTCAGCTGGTGTTCTCTGTTCCATCGGGGGGGGGGGGGGGGGGGGGGGAGTACAGCAAGTTACGGGGGCATCTGTACAAAGCAACCAACAGCGTCTTGACGGCAAGAATTTCTAGCATGGGGTGGCCAGAGGGATCGAACCCTTAGCCCGGCAAGTGTTGGTACCACCACCACTTAACCAGGGACGGAGCCTGTAATCCTCTCAGTGGTAGAGCCACATCCTACCCCTTGAGCCACAGAGGGGGTGGATGCCCTAATCCCGCCAAAGTGTTTGTGTTTTGCCCTACCTATGGCGCTACGCAGCAGCAGTTAGCAGAAACAGAGACGCGGTGCTAGACGTGGACAAGAAAAAGCCGGCACACATCTGCCGTCGCTTCTCTCGCGTTTTCCTTCGGTTCCATCCAGACGACGTCAGCTCGCCGAGTGGTGTGTTCGGATGTGTCGGGGGGCCGGGAACGTCACCTCGGCATGCGGCAGTCTGGAGGAAAGAAGGATCTCTCTAAGGGGTTCTGCGCTCAGCAGTAATCAACACCAACACATTAGCGTACCAGATGGTGCCAGCTACACCGGTAAATTAGACTCGGGGAACTTTCTATAAATGTGTGCATGCGGGTTGGCGCGCCCACTTGAGCGTGCATGCTTGCATGCTATTCTTCTGAGACACACAGACACACACACACACAATACATATGCCTTCCCTGGTCATCTCCCGCCACACAATGGGGATGGACATTAGCCCAGTGTCGCTTTGATGGAAGTCGCACTTGCACGCCATCAAGTTTTTCTGCAGACATGTCATTATCGTAGATCAGATATTAAGCATTCATAGAGCAGTCTCCACCCGCACTTTTTTTTTTAAACTATGGAATTGTGTGCAAATCCTTGTCTTGCTTGGGAATAAAAAGCAGGACTTGTGATGAGTTTCGGTTCCAAGGTGTCACCGCAGGCACCTTTTTGTGTGTGTGGCGCTCGTGTGCATGCACGCACCTGTAAGGGGGGGGGGGTTCTGTCGCCGGCACACATTCAGTACCCTCACAACACCAGAGAGAGTCACTGTTGGGCCAGTCAGGGGTGTGCTTGGCAAGGCAGGGGAAGGGCTGGGGGGGGGGGGTGATAGGGGTAAAGAAGAGAAGGGGCGGGAAGGGGGGGGGCGGCATCAGGTGATAAAGCTCTGGCAACGTTACTCCTGGCAACCTTGATTAAGAAAGGATGCCGTTGGTACAATTACTCCTGCACTGATTACACAGCAAATATTCCTGCCCACGTGTCCGCAGGAGCGGGGAGGGTGCACGAGTGGTGGGCAGCTGAAAAGGCTGACAGTGCGTGTGTTGACTGTTGAAATGTGTTCTGCAACACACCGGCAGAGCCTCCATGTAAAAATGGAAGTGGAGTTGGTCCCTGCACACACACAAAAAAACCCCCCCTGCAAAATAACCTCTTAAGTCGATATGGCAGCTAAACCCTGAGACCTTCACATTATAGGCTCATTAGAATTATTTTATTCGCCGAGAAAAATTAACGCACCGGTGTCAGCGAAACAGTTCCACAGTGTGTAGTGTTAACGGGTACAGAGGACTCCACCTAACACAAAACACTGTTATGTGACTGTGAGATGGACAGGGGTGCTGCCAGGGATTTTGCCCCCCCTATAAGAGCGCCCTTTATTTATTTAATTAATCAAATATTGATTTTATTATTTTCCTGACTTCTCGAAACATTAAACACCTTCCTCTACCTTCACCCCATGCTACCAGCTTGCCCAACAATCCCCTCATCAACAGCTTCTCCAATAAGGGACCCATCTTCTTAGTTTGACAAATTCACATATGAAATGCTGTTAACAAAAAGGAATGTGATGCCACCGGAGCCCAGACTGAACCCGTGGGCTCTTTCCTGTGGATCTCTCCTCCCTGTGGATCGCGAAATCAGGGCGGTCTTTGACAAGATCTGGTCATATGCCATTGGGTAATCGGGTGGGATAATTATTGTTCTTTTCAATATTTTTTGAGCACCGTTGTGGGGCCCCCTCTAGTCTGGCGCCCTTAGAATCTTCATAACATTGTACCCACTTACGGCGCCACTGGAGGTGGAGAGAGAGGTAGCGGAAGAGAAAGCAAGTAAAAGGTGCTCGTGTGTGTGTGTGTGTGTGCGTGTGTGTGTGTTTGGGTGTACTTCTATACCGGCTGTCTCGTGTCGTGAGCAGGGACATTATTGTCTCTCGCGTCTCCGGCGTGCTCCTTTTGACAGATCTACAAGGTCAAGTCCCGCTTGCATGTTTATGAGCGTACGGTAATAATGCTGACCCCCTCTGTTTTAAATCCCCCTGTTAAAGCAGATTTCTCCCCGTGTTTATTGTCCCCCCCCCGCCCCCTTTGTCCCTCCCCTACCGTCCTTGCTGCTGCATGGTATTTTTCATCAACACATCACTTCGTACTTTGGTGCTGCCCAGTGTAACCAGCATTCTGCCGCTGGCCATAGGGCGACTCCAATAGTGCTGGTTCAGTTAGGAGGTGGAGTTATGTGCCTTGCTCATGGGTTAGGCACTTCACATAGGGACTCAAATATACATTGAAAATATGTCTCTGTGTCTCTCTCTCTCTCTCTCTCTCTCTCTGACTCTCTCTCTCTCTCTCTCTGTCTCTGTCTCTCTCTGTCTGTCTCTCTCTCTCTTTCTCTCTTTCTCTCTGCAGATTGCCTTCTCCCAGCATAGTAACTTCATGGATCTGGTGCAGTTCTTTGTCACGTTCTTCAGGTGAGCCCCCATCATTTTCCTTACACCCACTCACTGTTCCGCACCAAGGCTCACTTATACCGTTACTGTGGCTGGAATGGCCTCGCACTAGTGTGTGTGTGTGTGTGTATGTGTGTGTGTGTGCGTCATAATGTTTGTATTTGTTGGGGTGCAAAGTGCGGAGATGGAGAACTCGAAGCAGCTCTACTTTAGCTGCACACAAGTCATCATGATGAAGAACTACTTCTGCCTGCATCCTGTGAGGATTGATACTGTGTCAGTCAGCATGTGCCCATACACACACACACACACACACACACACACACACACACACACACACAGGCAAATGCTCTCAAATACACTACTCTATTCTTTATCTCATTCTCAGAAGCATGTAACCGTGTCCAGCATGCACACAGCAGACATGAGCACCTACTCACCATTTCTTGGTCTGTGTGTGTGTGTGTGTGTGTGTGTGTGTGTGTGTGTGTGTGTGTGTGTGTGTGTGTGTGTGTGTGTGTGTGTGTCTGTCAGTTTGTCTGTCTGTCTGTGTGTCTGTCTTGCTCTCTCTGGTGTACTAGAACACACACACACTTGACATCTTCACGGTGCCCCTAAAGCGACTGCACATGGCAAACATGAACCAGTCCTACAAACCAGATTGTGTGTGTGTGTGTGTGTGTGTGTGTGTGTGTGTGTTTGATGAAATGCGATTCATCCCTGGGCTGAATCCCCCCCTCACCCACCCCCACCTCCTCAGGAACTGATGTAATGTGTTATTGATTTGGAAACTGAGGAGGACCAAAAATGAGGTGGTCGGCAAAAGTATGTGTGTGTGTGTGTGTGTGTGTGTGTGTGTGTGTGTGTGTGTGTGTGTGTGTGTGTGTGTGTGTGTGTGTGTGTGTGTGTGTGTGTGTGTGTGCGCGCGTGCGTGTGTGTGTGCGTGTCCCTCTTGAACACCCCATACATGTGGTGCTCTTACCCCTGAAGTAGACATTAGAACACACAATAAGGTTTGGTTTGACAGATGGTGATTTTTTATTTAAACATTTATTTGCGAGCGGCACTTGTAATCGCGGCAGTGTTCAAAGGTCACAGGTCAACCTCACCTGAATGGTTCACCCTCCCCCATTAAATTTTTATTTATTTATATTATTTCTCTTCGTTATGAAAGACACTCTTGATGCATTGGTTTTTGGCAATGAGCCAGTGTTGCACAGACATTTGCGATGCTGTAGTGAGTGAGGCACTCCATTCCCCCCCACCCCCGACCCCAATCTTGCAAACAAATGTGAATCCTGCAACTTTCTTATAACACAGGTCTTTATTCTGTGCATGCAAAAGATGTGTGCCAGCAGCATTTGTATAACAGTGCTCGGTGCACACTAAACACTATCCGTTCAGTTAACCACCCTGTCTCCTAGTCTCTCCTATTTTCTCTTTCCTCCTACTCTTCCTCCTCCTCCTCCTCCTCCTCCTCCTCCTCCTCTCTCTCTCGATCTCTTTCTCTCCTGTCTCCCTCCGTCCCCCCTTACCCTTGAGAGTGTGCTTTCCACCTCTCTTTCTCTCCCCTCTCCCTCCCAGTCTCTTGCCACTCTTTAGCTTGCTGTTAGTGTACCAGCCTTCCCTTTTTTTGGTGTGTGTGTGTGTGTGTGTGTGTGTGTGTGTGTGTGTGTGTGTGTGTGTGTGTGTGTGTGTGTGTGTGTGTGTGTGTGTGTGTGTGTGTGTGTGTGTGTGTGTGTGTGTTGCATACCATTGATTCAGCACAGATGAGCAGAGACCTGGAGTTGGCTAACCGGCGGCCTCGTCCCTGTCTGCTGCAAGCCCTTGGCGCTGCATTGTTGGACGCGGGGGAGAAGAAGGACGCTAATAGGCGTGAAAGTTGTTCTTACCCTTCGCGCCTTGCTAACACTCGCTCACATTCTTTCTTTCTCTCTCGCTCTCTACTCTCGTTCTCTCTGCGTGCTCCCTCTATTCTCTGCCATGTACCCCATGGGGACAGGGTAAGGTGGTGCCATCCCTTATCTGCCCTTGCCAGCACAGATACCCCACAGCATTCTCCAGCCATGAAACAGATGCATTCAGCATAATTGTGTGAACCACAAACGGATGCATCCACATACCCGTGCTGCGTCCAGCAGTGTGGCACTCCTCCTGGCTCAGGGTTGTGGCGAACATTGGCTCTTGAACCCAAAACCTGCTCAGGGCTCAGTTGACACAATCTTATCGGGTTGGGTGAGAGCAATGGTGGGCAGTTGTTGAGCGTGTTTTTCAGCGGCCAACATCATAGCTGATGATGCCAGTAGACCAATTGGGTTGGGTAGGTGGTTGAGTTTCAGTGCTCACAGAAAAATATTTTCACTTTCCAAGCCTTGAAAAGACATTGAAAATGCTGAAAATTTTTTAGGTTTTGGAAATCTTCATGCAAATTTGCTCTTGACCCCCCTCCCCCAAAAAAAACAAGAGTTTACTGTTAAGCTTGGCTCCTGCTACAGCGAGTTGCCTTTGAAGGATTACTGACCTAAATGACAAATTTCTCGAGTACATAAATCCCGACTGCTGCGCGTAGGAAAACAACAAGACACCGGAGATCAGAATCAGCCAGCCAACATAAAAATGGTTTAAACACACACATAGACGAATATGGGCCATTTAAGAAGTCGCTCTGTGCATTTGTCAGGCAGCAGGACTGAAAAAAAAATGCTGCTACAGTCGAACCAGTTTTCTTTTTAACACAGATCACTCTCGATTCCAAAACAACTATTTACCAGACCATGCGTTTCAAACTCCTCCCTGTTGAAAAGAGAAAAGTACTTGATCCAAACAACTCCTCTTGGGAAGGGGATGGAGGTGAAACCCAGCTGCAGAACAACAAGTATGCAGTCAAAGGAACTGCAGCTGTGCATATGAATGTATTTGTGTTAGAGGAGTCATGGAATTTGATGAGCAGAATTTTTCCGCTTCTGGTCTGGGAAGATGGTGGCGCGAATTCACGTTTGTGGCGGCCTCACCCAGTACCGTCTATGCAGTGTCTTTGACCACGTCTGTTCACGTCTTCGTTTGATGGCTGGGAGAGCTGGTGCTGGATTGGCTGGGAGAGCTTGGTCTGCTGCGTCTTGTTGGCCCAGGGACCACGGCCCTGCCTGGAGCTGCGACTGAGGATGAAACACCAAGGGCGGTCTGACAGGATGCGGAAGCGGGACAGGCTAAGCTAACTGCTAGCCCACGCAGACCGGCAGTTCCGATAAAACCGAGGGCGGCCTGGCGTTGGCCTCGCCTAGCGTTGACGGTTTTTGGTTTGGAGTGCAGGGAGGTGTGTCGAGGGTGTCTGGCCGGGAAAGCTGGCGATGGATCGGCTGGGGGATCCTGGTCTGCAGCATCTGGTCAGCCCAGGGACTATGGCCCTGCCTAGAGCTACGCCTGAAGAAGAAAAACCAAGGGCGGTCTGACAGGACGCGGTAGCGGGGCAAGCTAAGCTAACTGCTAGCTCATGCAGACCAGCAGTTCCGATAACACAGGGCGGTCTGGCAGCGGCCTTGCCTAGCGTTGACTGTTTTTGGTTTGGAGTGCAGGGAGGTGTGTCGAAGGTGTCTGGCTGGGAGAGCTGGCATTGGATTGGCTGGGGGAGCTTGGTCTGCTGCATCCGGTGGGCCCAGGGACCACGGCCGTGCCCGGAGCTACGCCTGAGGAGGGAACACCGAGGGCAATCTGACAGGATGTGGAAGCAGGGCAGGCTAAGCTAACTGCTAGCCCATGCAGACTGGCAGTGCCACAGTCATCCCGGTGTCCATTCTCTTGGACAGTGATAGGGATTTATTTGTTGTTTTTTTTTAGTTTGGATATATGTGTTCGTGTAGTTTTCAGATATGTGGTTTTGTCTTTGTGTTGCACCGCTGTGAAATGAAATGACAAAGTGTTCCTGATTCCTGAGAAAATATGTAAAAACAGTCATTGTCTCAGCTCACCTTGTGTGTTTGTTGAAGCGTAGCTGTGAGTTTACCTCCACGGATTCGTGTGGCGGAATAAACCACATGTTGGCATGCTGGGCACTTTGCTACCACATAAGGAACCAGGGACGAGAGGGATACTGTTGTTTGTTGGAACAGATTCCCCAGGAGCAAGAGGAAGGTCACGGCAGCGATGGCAAAACAATCATGGTTTCTCGACAACGGGAAATCCTCTCCAGCTTGATGTGGGACAGGCAGGTAAAATTCATCGTACGGGGGGCCGACAGTTTTTTTCTTTTTTTTTTTAACATCAGAGCTGTTGCAAAAAACATGAATCTGAGTCATCGTTCTAGAACATTGGCCACACAGCAACCCCATTTCAAGTTGTTTACTAAAAACTCGACACGTCCATCTGCCTACAGCTGGGTCCCGTGTCCCAAAAAAAGATGAAGTTGCCCGTGAGAGCGGTCCTCATTGGCACATCTGCACACGGCTGATATTAACATAGCACATGCAGGGTGGTGCACACTTTGATTTGGAGCGAGTGCACACATTTTCCAGAACTGGCAGCCCGCACGGAATTGAACCTCTAATGCCAGCAATTTTAGTGCCACGCTCTACCTACTGAGACCCATGGGGGAATAAAACCACTCACTCTGGAAGCACTGGTGCCACAGGCCTATCATTAAGGTACACAACAACACTATATCGACCACATTTCCAGCGAGCGGTATCGGGGGCGGAGAGCCAAACTGTTCAGATGATGTCATTTTCATCGAATTGATTTATAAACCTGAAGAAGACACTGCTGCACGAAGGCCTGACAGCATCTCACAGACAAAAATGTGCATCTGTGACATGATAAAATATATGAACTCCTGCCTTAGACTGAAAAAAAAAAGGATGCATTTGAATGAGGTGGAAAAAATTGAGATAAGTAACACTTTTTACAGCAGAAGGGGGTAGAGCAGAGACTGGGACAGCTCGTGGGGAAATTGGATGGGTATATTTGGGGAGAAAGGGGGGGGTCAAAAAAAGTTAATGGGGCGGCACCCATTTTATTGAAATCGATGTGCGAATGGAAAGAAATTTATTTAGCAACATGATTATATTCAGTCACCGTCCAGCCTTCAGGCACATAATTCATTTCTTCTGTGAAGTAAAAAGTTCACTCTGTTTAAAATTACATGTTCACACCATAGATCAGCACCAAGTAGCCTACAAAATCCATGAAGACGGTGTTAGTGAACATTGTCTGTTTAAGTCAAATGTGGCCAGGCTAAGACCGCAACCAACCAGCTAATTCAGCAATGTCAAATGTTGGTCTTGTATGTTATCTAAATTAGCTGGAATAATTCATCATTCACAAGCAAAGCTAAAGCACGTTCACTAACCGACCTACCTCAAGGTGCTTGCCGTGTGCATCACATCTCATGTATGAGAGCACTAAACTGTTGAAACATCAGCAGATTAATAGAAGCTGTGAAAGTAGTGATCAAACATTCATGTTGTGGGGTGTTGGGGTAGCATGGTGGTCTATTCCGTTGCCTAGCAACATGGGATCTCCGGTTCGAATCCCCGTTTTACCTCTGGCTTGGTCGGGCATCACTACAGACACAATTGACCGTGTCTGCGGGCGGGAAGCCGGATGTGGGTATGTGTCCTGGCCGCTGCACTAGCACCTCCTCTGGTCGGTCGGGGCGCCTGTTCGCAGGGGAGGGGGAACTGGGGGGAATAGTGTGATTCTCCAACGCGCTACGTCCCCCCTCACTGTCAGGTGAAAAGATGCGGCTGGCAACTCCACATGTATTGGGGGAAGCATGTGGTAGTCTGCAGCCCTCCCTGGATCGGCAGAGGGGGTGGAGCAGCAACCGGGACTGCCCGGAAGAGTGGGGTAATTGGTTGGATGCAATTGGGGAGAAAAAGGGGGGGAACCCCCCCCCCCCCCCAAAAAAAATGCATGTTGTGAGATTGGTGCAACAATGCTGGATTGCCCTTGAAAAGTGTTCTACTTGGCGATATGAAGTGTTGGAATTCAAAGCACACCCAAATGGTAACCACATGCATTACCCACGTTATCACTGTTCATGTACACAAAACGAGTGGTAATTTACACTGCTTTACCATCTTGTTTGCACCGAGTCAAGTCAATTCTACTTCTATAGCCCAGTATCACAAATAACAAGTTTGTCTCAAGGGGGAAATATAATTTCATCGAGGCGGAGACATTAAAATATAGGGTAACAGCAGAAACCCAGCCTGAGGCAGTGTCTGGATGGGTGGGTAGATGGGGTGGCTGGGAATGCACGGTATGAATGAGTCACCCTGCTGCCATCTAGGAGATTTAACTCCTCTCCGCTGGGAGACAGAGGAGTTTTATTCAAACAGACATCATGAACCAAAGATGCGCGCCCTTTGCAGGCTGTGTTGTGTGTATCATCTGAGGTGTTGCTCCTCGTTCTTTGCCACCCTGGAGTCATCAGACAACAGGTTTTCCTCCTGGTTCTTGCACCAAGGGGTGGGTGGGTGGGTGCATGGATGCATCAGAGTCATGTTTGTATGGTCTGTTGCTAGCGTAGGCTCTTACATATCAGTTAACCACAGGTAGAATTGCCCATCAGTAACTACTGTTGCAACCTGCCCATCACTATGGCAACACTATCACTCAGTATTTACCTGAATAACAACTACCACTGCCTCGCTAGCCTCTAACCAACCCTCACTACCTAATGCAAAGTCAGTACTCGATTTCTGCCCAAACTAGAACACCAGATGTACCCAACCGTCCCTACTGCCTAGCCCCCTTTGGCCTGCGCTTGCAGATTATAGGATAACATTTCTACATTAGTGGCGTACCGCCACATGACCACGGCCCGGATTGTTGGCCTTGCCAATGCACGGAGATTACCGTTGTCATTCCCAAGGCACAAGAGGTGCCTCAATCCCCCCCCCCCCCAACTATTTTACCCCTCACCTCATGCCCCTCTCCACTCCACCTCATCCCCTCCAGGCTGACTCTTCACACCATCCCACCATCAGTATTCGCCCCCGGGCCTTGGCTTGTGGCCGGCTTATCCTGTCTGACCATGTAGCACCGCTCCCCCGCCACACACACACATTCGAACGCACACCCACACACAAACATTTTCACTATGCCCGCTTACACGGTTCTGCCTTTGTTGTGTTCTCATAACTAGTGCCAAAGGTCTCAGAGGACATGTGCAGGGCAACGTCTCTTAGGTCTTACATGCATATACATACATACCGGTGCATGGCTTCCACCATGAGCACTCAAGCTGATAAATAGTATGAGCCGCACACACACAGGCCATACAAGTACCACTGTTATGAGGTCACAGACTCACACATGCACAATAATGAGCACCTGCAACACTGGCATGCACACACACACACACACACACACACACACACACACACACACACATTCATAGAGGGGCCTGAGGCTTGGGCCAGTGCCATGGATGAAGAGCAGAGAGGTGCTCTGGTATCTGTAACTCCAGGCTATGACTGCAGCCTGGTTACATTACTTACATAACAAAGCAGCAGGGAGCCCCCCTTGTTCCCAGCTGCAGAGCATAGATTTACTCTGATGTTACACACACACATACACACATCCTGTCTTATACATAGGTCTCTCGTGTACACCGTTGTACCGCCTCATTTTTACACACATTTCCATTTGCACACAGACCCACACTTGCAAAATCACATGAACATCAGCACACCAGGAATCAGGAATGCCGTATTTGTCATGAAACGAAATATCGTTTCGCCCATCCCACAGCATTGCAACACAAAGACAAAACACACATATCCAAAAACTACAAGAACTTCAAGAACACACTTACTAACTAACACATATATCTAAACTAATACATACATCATAGTTAAACTACTACTACTACTTTTGGCTGCTCCCGTTAGGGGTCGCCACAGCGGATCATCCGTTTCCATCTCTTCCTGTCCTCTGCATCTTCCTCTGTCACGCCAACCACCTGCATGTCCTCCCTCACCACATCCATAACCCTCTTCTTTGGCCTTCCTCTTTTCTTCTTTCCTGGCAGCTCCATTTTCAGCATCCTTCTCCCAGTATACCCAGCATTTCTCCTCTACACATGTCCAAACCATCTCAATCTTGTCTCTCCTGCTTTGTCTCCAAACCGTCCAACCTGAGCTGTCCCTCTAATATAATCATTCCTAATCCTGTCCTTCTTCATCACTCCCAAGGAAAGTCTTAGCATCTTCAGCTCCACCACCTCCAGCTCCACCTCCTGTCTTTTCTTCAGTGCCACTGTCTCCAAACCATATAACATAGCTGGTCTCACTACCATCTTGTAAACCTTCCCTTTAACTCTTGCTGGTACCCTTCTGTCACAAATCACTCCTGACACTCTTCTCCACCCACTCCACCCTGCCTGCACTCTCTTCTTCACCTCTCTTCTGTACTCTCCAATACTTTGTACAGTTGACCCCAAGTATTTAAACTCATATGCCTTCATCATCTCTACTCCTTGCATCCTCACCATTCCACTGTCCTCCCTCTCATTCACGCATAGGTATTCCGTCTTGCTCCTACTGGCTTTCATTCCTCTTCTCTCCAGTGCATACCTCCACCTCTCCAGGCTCTCCTCAACCTGCAACCTACTCTCGCTACAGATCACAATGTCATCCACAAACATCATAGCCCACGGAGACTCCTGCCTGATCTCGTCCGTCAACCTGTCCATCACCATTGCAAACAAGAAAGGGCTCAGAGCCGGTCCTTGATGTAATCCCACCTCCACCTTGAACCCATCTGTTGTTCCAACCACACACCTCACCACTATCACACTTCCCTCATACATATCCTGCACCACTCCTACATACTTATCTGCAACTCCCGACTTCCTCATACAATACCACACCTCCTCTCTCGGCACCCTGTCATATGCTTTCTCTAAATCCACAAAGACACAATGTAACTCCTCCTGGCCTTCTCTATACTTCTCCATCAACATTCTCAAAGCAAACATCGCATCTGTAGTGCTCTTTCGTGGTATGAAACCATACTGCTGCTCGCTGATCATCACCGCGCCTCTTAACCTAGCTGCTATTACGCTTTCCCCGTTATATATGGATTCAATTTTATATAAACAAACTTAAAAAAAATCACTGTCAAGAGAACAAACACCAGCCAGGATGACTGTCGGAACTGCCGGTCTGCATGGGCTAGCAGTTAGCTTAGCCTGACTCACTTCCTCGTCCTCTCAGACTGCCCTCGGTGCTTGGTCCTTGGGCCGAACGGACGCGGCAGACAAGGCTCCCCCAGCCGATCCAATGCCAGCTCTCCCAGCCAGACACCTTCGACACACCTCCCCGCACTCAGCATGACGACACCAAAAACACCACAGTCAACGCCAGGCGAGGCTGCCGCCAGACCACCCTCAGGGTTATCGGAACTGCCGGTCTGCATGGGCTAGCAGTTAGCTTAGTCTGTCCCGCTTCCACATCCTGTCAGACCGCGTTTGGTGTTTCATCCTCAGTCGCAGCTCCAGGCAGGGCCGTGGTCCCTGGGCCAACAAGACGCAGCAGACCAAGCTCTCCCAGCTGATCCAGCACCAGCTCTCCCAGCCATGAAACGAAGATGAAACTTAACGCATATGTGGACAAAGACTCTGCATAGACGGTGCTGGGCGAGGCTGCTGCAAACGTGAATTTGCGCTGCTATATATACACACAGATACATACATGTGGTCTCAGTTACATAGAAGACTGACAAATGCAAAGGCTTTTACATCTCAAACACTAAAGTGCCAGTCTTTCCTGTGAAGTTGTCTGCTCACTATGCTTTGAGACAGACAGACAGACAAACAAACATGCATGGCCACACACACAGTGTGTGCAATGGAATTTATTTCTCTGCACTTCCTGTACACCTGTGATGGCCTCCCAGACTCCCTGTCCAAAGGTTTAGATCGGCTCAATTCTACCATCTTTTTTTTTTTTCCTTCTTTAACCTGTTTAATGATTTTCAGGGTCAAGGCGGCCTGAAGCCATTCCCAGCATGCTTTGGGGGGGGCAAGACAGGGAGATGCATTGGGAAGGTCACCAGTCATCGTAGGGGCCAAGTCGCAAACGCCCGCAATCACCGGCGTCCCCAGTTGCCTCAGTGCAATCAATTCAAAATGTCAATTTAAACCGCAGCCCATTAACTAACAACACGGTATTTGTTTCTTTGTTATTTCCCTGTGGTGTTTGTGCTCATTAGCCTCGTTACTCAGCCAAGAGCTTTTCAGCTTTCAGATTCGGAAAGGGATCCATCAGTTTGATTAGTTGAAAAGACAGTGGTATTGATCCAGGCCTCAATACACGCCGTGCGGAATGATAATCATGTAGTGTCCCCTCAGACCAGTTTGTGCACAAAACACACACACACACACTGACACAGTGAAGCACTGGCGCCTGCCCGCCACACATGGTGCTGACTGACGGAGAATCTCTTGTGGGCCTCCCCTGAGGGATCTTAGAGAGAAAGAGAGAGCGACAGGAAGAGACTCGGCATGCACACACGAGCTCTCACAAACCCACCCTCCCTCTCCTCCCTCTCCTAGGGGGCCTCCCGGAGCACTCAGGAGGTGCTGCTGCTGCTGCTAGAGCTGCCTCTGGTGCTGTGCCAGAATCCCATCTCTGTTCTGCACACTTTCTAGTTCTCTCCCTACCCTCCACCCCCCGTCCTCTCTGTATCATTCCCTCCCGCCTCTGTCCCTTTTTTCCCTTTTCGTCTAAGTCTCTTCCGCCTCCAACTCCCTGCCTGTCTCTCTCCCTCACTTAAATATTTGTTGATTCTTGCCAGCCGCCTTTCTGTCTTTCTTCCTCCTCCCTCCCTCCCTCCCTTTCTTCCTTCATGTCTCTTTTTCCCCTTTCTTCCTGTCTTACATCCTTTAAAACACATGCTCGTTCTCTCTCTCTCACTCTCTCCGTCTCTTGCTCTCTCACTGTTTTTCTCTCTCACTCTCTCTTTCTCTCTCTGGCTCTCTCTCTGGCTCCCTGCTGGTGACCTGAGGATGGGGTCAGAAAGAGAGAGAGCGAGAGAGAGAGAAAAGACAGAGATAGTGTGTGAGTGCTGTGCGGCTAAGCCCTCTCCTGATTGGTCCTGAAGGAGCCGAGAGCCTCTCTGTGTCTGATTTATAATAGATGAAGAGGATGGGTCGCGTTGACTCAACACCTTCCCTCTGTCCTCATCCTCCTACAGCCACCCTCCTTTTTTTCCCCTGTAATGAGAGGAGAGGTGAGTGAGAGGGGCCGTAAATGCTCTTCTCGGTTGCCCTCCTCCCTCCTCCCTCCCCAGAGAGATCGAGGTGTCCTTCCCGCCACACGTGATCATCAGCCTCGGCACCCAGTTCACCCCCCCACCTTCCCTGTCTGGAATGTGGTGGTGGGTGCGGGTTCCAGCTGGGTCTTATTTTCATAATTTTTACCATCATAAGTATCAGTTATGATGACATTTTACTCGCCGTCTTCATTGTGGGGTTTTTAGATACGGGAGCGCCACTCGTCACAGCTTTACAACGTTTTATGGGGTAACAAAATGCAGTTGTCAGATACGTTTTAACAAGTGAAACGTTGTTCCAGTTATCTAAACCACGTATTCAGAAGTGCAAATTAAAGGTTTTGGGAACTGTGAAGGTTATGGGAACTGTGAAGAGTGACCATCTTACTTAACCATCTGTTAACAACCTGGCCAGTGCAGCTGAAAAGTCACAGGGAACTGGGATATCATGTGCACGGTACAACTGAAGCATTCATTTTTTTGTTTTGTGTTTTTTTTGGGGGGGGGGGTTGAAAGAACATGTTTAAGGCTGGGCAGCACAGTGGCGCAGTGGTTAGCACGGTTGCCTCACAACAAGAAGGTCGTGGGTTCGAACCCCGGGGTAGTCCAACCTTGGGGGTTGTCCCGGGTTGTCCCCTGTGTGGAGCTTGCATGTTCTCCCCGTGGGTTTCCTCCAGGTGCTCCAGTTTCCTCCCACAGTCCAAAGACATGTAGGTCAGGTGAATTGGCCGTCCCTAGGTGTGAATGTGTCGGCCCTGTGATGGACTGGCGGCCTGTCCAGGGTGTCTCCCCACCTCCCGCCCAGTGACTGCTGGGATAGGCTCCAGCACCCCCGCGACCCCGGTTGGGATAAGCGGCTTGGGTAATGGATGGATGGATGTTTAAGGCTCATGTTGCAGTGCCACACAAGACGCTGTTGTAAAGCTGTATCTAGTGGTGATGCATGTCAGTAATCGCCAAAATGAAGCCGTTGAGTAAAATTATATTACAGCTAATAGGCACAATGGCAAAAACGGCGAAAATAAAACCTGAGTTTTTTAAAGAAAAGGAAGGGAAAAAGAAGAATTTTTTTTTTAAAGCCCTACAGGTCATAGAGAGAGACAGGGAGAGACTTGGCTAACTTACTTTACCTGCAGTTTTCCAACTTCCTCTTTTGAAACCAGGCGAATGTGGTTTTTTTTTTTTTTTTTTTTTGACCCCCCAATTTTTCTCCCCAATTGTATCCAGCCAATTACCCCACCCTTCGGAGCCGTCACGGTCGCTGTTCCGTCCCCTAACCAATTTTTCTCTGTGGTGGCCAGTGATACAGAGAAATTGCAAAAAAAGGCAATGAGACGAGGATCTTTCAAAATAAGACTTTTATTGATGTATCAACCAAGTCTGAGTCAGGTCTGCAGAGTGACTGAAAATCAGACAAAAGCCTCCCTGTCTTTATACCATTTACAAATCTAGAGAACAATCTACTTGCGTCAGTCAATGTCCTGCTGTTAATCAGGGTCCTTGTTGATCAGGACATGTTGGCGGAGCAGGAGCCTCTCTATCGATGCAAGGATGACGTTAGGATGTCTTCAGTCATCACCCTTTGACAGTCTAACGGTGGTCTTGATCTGCTACTACTACTGTTTTCTGCATCATAATGGTTACACTTACTTGATGGAATGTCGCTTATCATACTTTTGGGCGTAAACAAGTTCATCTTCTACTAACGTTCTGTCCTGGTTATGTGGCCTTGTGCTACTTGCCACAATTGCTTGTCAATCTTGTCACATGAAATGATAGATACCCACATTTGCCCTTACGCAATACCATATAGCATTTCCCCCCTTTGAGGCCTTCAAGGCCTCAACCTTGCTTTAAAACCTCTCTTTATCCTTCCTTCACTTACATTTTCCCTCTCTTCCAACTTGACTCTTAACACTCTCACCTTTGTTCTCATTACTATTTTTTTCTAAAGCGCTTTAAGCACTGCTAGAATCTCTACCTACGATCAGCCATGATAATCTTTCTTTCATACAGTATATTATACACTAACTAGTTTTTTTTCTCATTTCATTTTTCATAAACACTAATCCTTGTTATGACAGGGCAGAATCCAGTCTACTGGGGGCACCATTCTCACGTACAGTAGGGTTACGTCACTGTCACCCTAATTTTTGTCCGGTTTCTTGAGCTTAGGGAAACGAGAGCGCCTAGTGCAGTTTTTCACCCTTCCCTGTGCACCAGTTACAAAACGGGGGACAGATCAGTTCCCTTTCTGTGTGTCGGGCATTGTTGTGCTGTCATCTATCTCTGCTGGTTCTGTTGCCAGTAGGATCTGGAATGGCCCGGTCCACCTCCGTTGCTTCCAATCCTTCCTTCTTAGGTCCTTCACCACTATCCAGTCCCCTGGTCTCAAGTCATGTAGTGGTCTGGATGCTGGCTGGGGAAAGACTGCTTTAACCTGCTTGTGGATATCAGAAAGCACAGGGGAGAGGTCTGCACAATAACATAACATTTCATCTTCACAATGGCTAGCTTGTGGGAGTTGCCATTTAATAGGTCCAATCCCAGTGTTGAGTGGTATATTTTCCATAATGCTGGTCAGCCGGGTCTTTCACCCTTTCATTGACATGTGTTTTGAGAAACTGAGTTCTATTCTACAGTTGTCTTATTGTACAGTTGTCCACTCAATATCGTTCTTCTCGTCTCGGGGTGTTCCACTTCCTTCTGAGGACCCTCACGTAGACGTAGTCGCCTGGCTGGATCTGGTTTGGGACCTGGTCTGTAAACCACTCCTTCTCCTTACTCTTTTCCTGTTGCTAGATAACTCGATAGACATTAGACAGTTGCTTCACATAAAATGTTATTTAATTTTCCAACTCCCCCAAGCTAGGTCCCTTTTGCATACATCTATACAGCAGTGTAGGCATGGGCCGGCCCATTAGCATTTCATGCGGGGTTAATGCAGTTTTGCGGTTAGTCTGGGACCTATATGACATTAAAGCAAGTGGTAATGCATCTACCCAGTTCAGTTTAGTATCAGCACTTATCTTATTTAGCTTGGCTTTTATTGTTCCATTCACCCTTTCTACCATCCCTTGTGATTGAGGGTGGTAAATACATCCTAGCCTTTGCTTTATCCCTAAGTTCTGATACATTCCTTTAATATTTTTCTGTACAAAGGCCATACCGTTGTCTGAGCTTATTAAAGATGGTATCCCAAATCTAGGGATTACTTCTCTACATAAAAACTTTATGACCATGTCAGCACTCTGATGTTTGGCTGGAATGGCTTCTACCCATCTACTGAATCGATCTTCCACGATCAGCATGTATCTTTTTCCCTGAATCGGCTTTATCATGTCTACGAAATCCATTGTGATGTGTTCGAATGGTCCCTCCGGAATAGGGATGCGTCCAGTTGGGGTGGTTAGCAACCGTTCCGCATCTGATGCCGCCGCTTGGATATCAGCAATATCCTTTTCTGTGATTGCTGTTGTCATTTCTGCTATTAATGCCAATTGTGCTGTCCGGGGAGGGCTGCAAACTACCACATGCCTCCTCCGATACATGTGGAGTCGCCAGCCGCTTCTTTTCACCTGACGGTGAGGAGTTTCACCAGGGGGACGTAGCGCATAGGAGGATCACGCTATTCCTCCCAGTTCCCCCTCCACCCCTGAACAAGCGCCCTGACCGGCCAGAGGAGGCACTAGTGCAGTGACCAGGTCTCACACGCACATCCGGCTTCCCACCCGCAGACACGGCCAACTGTGTCCGCAGGGACACCCGACCAAGCTGGAGGTAACACGAGGATTTGAACCGGCGATCCCCGTGTTGGTAGGCAACGGAATAGACCACCACGCTAACCGGATGTGTGGCAGATGTGACTTTTGATATGGAATATGCACCGCGGTACGATGGTCAGTTACCTGTCAGAGTGACTGGGTGAGTAAATAGATTTGTCAGCCACTGTAAAATAAATAAAAAAAAGTTTTCACCTGTGTTTGCCTGGAGGCTGCTGCTAAATCCCCACCCCTGGGTAGGAGCCAGCGTCAGGCAGGCTGGCTAGATTAGTATTCAGCTGGCTGTAAGGCAGCAGAGCCTGGCTGTTGTTGTTTGCCCTAGGGCTGTTGTCTCGCTGTGAGGTTAGTCAGTGACACGTCAGATCTCCCCTCTCACCGGCCTGAGCAGCTCAGCGCTATGATACAGGCGCTCCGAGTGCCCCCACCCGGTCCTCCGGTGCGCTTTGAAAATGAGGCGGCCTCTGTCTTTTTGGGAACTTTCGTTCACTCGAGGGCAGAATCTCCTGAGTACATCTGCACATGTTGAGCTGCACCCTGTCGAAGCTGCGGTCTCTTCAATACTGATCACCCATCCCATGGAAAATTAAATTAAAATTTTGCCAAATCATTATGCGGATTGACAAGCCCATACTGGATCAGTCGAGGCCCGTGTTAACAATGGTCGGCATCGGTGCTGTACCCTCACATGGTACCGAGGGAAACTATAAAATCCACTGTGAAGAACCCTGAAAAACAGGGAGCAAGCCAAAAGTAGAAGAAGGTCATCCATCACACGCTGTGGGTTATTGGGGGTGTGGCGCTCTGCTCAAAGGCGCTTAGATTGTAACTGCTTAGTGTGGATTGCAGCATTGACGCTACACGGGCATGCACACACACATACTCACACACACAGACACACACACACACTAGCCAAGTTTTCCCATTGGAAATCAAACTAGTGAAGCTAAGCTGGCTTCTTTCCTCATAGGCTTTATGGTACTCCTGATTCCTGATGATTAGCGCTACCGCTCCTCACCCTCGTGAATTCTTCTGGACATTATGAGGCAATATTTCCTTATGCGCAGCACATTTAAAGTTTAACTGTTGTGGGGGGGGGCAGTAATGAATGCAATACCCCTGCGAACTGGGGATGAAGAAACTGTCTGTGATTTGTGACTGTCAGTACTATAATTAAACAAAGCTCATGAGGATTTGAGAACTCACACACTGAGGCTACAGACGCATCATGTTCGAACGTTGTCGCTAATGGAGGTACTCCAGGTTCTGTCTCTGAGATGCTGATGGAGGTATTCCAGGTTCTGTCTCTGAGATGCTGATGGGGGTACTCCAGGTTCTGTTTCTGAGATGCTGATGGAGGTACTCCAGGTTCTCTCTGAGATGATGATGGAGGGTACTCCAGGTTCTGTCTCTGAGATGCTGATGGAGGTACTCCAGATTCTGTCTCAGATGCTGATGGGCGTATTCCAGGTTCTGTTTCTGAGATGCTGATAGGGGTACCCCAAGTTCTGTCTCTGAGATGCTGATGGAGGTACTCCAGGTTCTGTCTCTGAGATGCTGATGACATCATCACTTTGCGCCTCAACTGTGTGATTTAATAGTAATAATAAGATAAGATACTTTATTGTCGTTGTGCGCACACAACGAAATTACATTTGTTGACTCTCAGACCAGCAGCACTAGACAAGGTAAATGAGGAAAAAAAGATAAAAACAAGGACAAACAACATTTAGTATGAACAAGTGAGGTAGTAAAAAATACACGAGGTAGCAAAAGATGATAATGAGACAATAAACGATAGCAGCGGCTTTTAAAGTTCAAAATAGTGCGTGGGATTGTTGCACATAGTTGTCCATATTGCAGCGGCTTTAGGAGCAGTTAGTCCTCAGCAGCTATAGGCAGGTGTGTGTGTGTGTGTGTGTGTGATTTCTAGTGTTCAGCACTGCAGGGCAAAGTGGGTATCTGATAATGAACACAATGTGCATGCTGGTCGTGTTAGTCCTCGTACGTGTAGTTTGTACTCTTCACTATGTGACCCAGCGCTCCAATCAACAGAAATGTCTTTAATTTTTTTTTTCTCCCCAATTGTACCTGGCCAGTTACCCCAATTACAGCCGATTGTGTCTGTAGGGATGCTCGACCAAGACAGAGGCAACACGGATTCGAACCGCCGATCCCTGTCTTGGTAGGCAACGGAATAGACTGCCACGCAATCCGAAGGACCCTTTTTTTGGGGGGGGGGGATTTTTTCCACCCCTTTTCTCCTCAATCAGGCCAATTACCCCACTCTTCCGAGTCGTCCCGGTTGCTGCTCCACCCCCTCTGCCGATCCGGGTAGGGCTGCAGACTGCCACATGCCTCCTCCGATACATGTGGAGTCACCAGCTGCTTCTTTTCACCTGACAGTGAGGAGTTTCGCCAGGGGGACGTAGCACGTGTGAGGATCACACTATTCCCCCTAGTTCCCCCTCCCCCTGAATAGATGCCCCGGCTGACCAGAGGAGGCGCTAGTGCAGCGACCAGGACCCATACCCACATCCGGCTTCCCACCCGCAGACACGACCAATTGTGTCTGTAGGGATGCCCAGCCAAGCCGGGGGTAACACGGGGATTCGAACCCGAGATCCCTGTGTTGGTAGGCAACAGAATAGACCGCTACATTACCCAGACACCCCTTAATTGTATATTTCATCCACATCAGTGTGTGAACAAGGCGTGTTGCTTTGAGAACATGATCTTTTGTGAGTCACCACGGAGCTGTAAGGTGTCCTGACTGTGATGTATCGACTCTTTACAGACCTGACAGTCTTGACTTTCTGTAAAGGCTGTGGAATGATACTTATTTTTTCATAAGGTGGGAGGAATATCAGTGTCAGCCAAAGCACAAATGAGTCCCAATGAAGACTTAGTCCCGGGCTGTCTGAAGCACTCTACTCACACCCAGATGACATGCTGGCTTTCCTTGTCCCGCTCACCTCTGAGATTTTAATTTTATTTTTAGCGGTCACATTAGATCACATGATGTGTCAATCTGGTTTATTTCCTTCAAACTCCCATGATTCTCTTCGCCACCCTTCCATTTGAACCAAATGTAGACTCTCTGGGAATTGCAGATGCGGGGATTTTACTCAGTCCGGTCCTGCTTCATTATTGAAGTTCCGCACCAAGATTCCCCATTCACACTGAAACGGGAATGACAGCTTGGTGTGGCGAGAGCAGCGTCTCCTGGGGTATGGGGTGGGGGGGTGGGGGGGCATGAATACTGAATGTTGACAGCTTGGTGGCAGTTTGCCTCTTTCTGTCTTCTTTCTTAATCGTTAACCTTGAATTAAAGGCAGCAGAAATTGGACGATATGTGCAAACACGGCTCTTCATTATGAGCTTCTGGATCCACAAATTGTTTACCGACAGTTTTAAAGCTCTTTGCCCCCACGCAGCTCAGTTTATATTTTCTTCAGTTTATCTTTTATTTACTCATTTAATTGCTTTATTTTTCCAGTGTTTTGAGTGTTGAGTTCTGTGTGAATGTGAGTTTAACTGAGAACATTAGGCCCGTTTGGCATTGTTGTGTTTTTTTTGGAGGGGGGGTCCCCGTTTTTCTCCCCAATTGTATCTGGCCAACCACCCCACTCCTTTGAGCCCTTCCGGTCCCTGCTCCACCCTCTCCGCCAATCCGGGGGACGGCTGCAGACCACCACACATCTCCTCCGATACATGTGGAGTCGCCAGCCGCTTCTTTTCCCCTGACGGTGAGGAGTTTCACCAGGGGGCGTAACGTGTGAGAGGATTGTGCTATTCCCCCCCCGGTTACTCCCCCCCCGAACAGGCGCCCCACCCAACCAGAGGAGGCGCTAGTGCAGCGACCCGGACACATACCCACATCCGGCTTCCCACCCGCAGACACAGCCAATTGTGTCTGCAGGGTCGCCCGAGCAAGCCGGAGGTAACGTGGGGATTCGAACCGGCGATCCCCATGTTGGCAGGCAACGGAATAGACCGCCACGCAACCCGGACACCCCGTTTGGCGTTGTTTGGTGCAGGTCCTTCCATAAAAGTGGCTATTGTCAGCCCAGCTGGCTGCAGCAAGGCAGCATCAGCCAGCAGGTGCCAATTTCTCTTCCACGTGAGAGTCAGTGCTTAAGGTGCGATGGAGTGGTTGGAGGAAGTGAGAGAGAGCTGCTGTCGGACTGAGTTGGCCATCCTCCTTCGTGGAGGATGAGATGAAATGGGACACACCGCTCTGTCTGTTCTCGTCCGCATCTCTCTCTCTTTCACCTCGCTGTCTCTGTCCTTCTCGGGTTCTCTCTCCCTCCGTGCTCATGTTTTTTTGTCACTCTCAGCTTGGCTATCTCCATCAGGTTTCAGGCTCCCTCCATCTTTTTCTTTATCTGCCCTTATCTTTTATCTCTCTCCCTCATGGTATCCCCCACCACCCCTCTCTCCTCTCTATCTCACTAACCCACCCCATCAGCCTTCCTCTCCTGGAGCCCGGTGCGTGGAGAGGCTTTTGATGCGGAGCTGATATCTATTCACGTGGGTCATTCATCAGCGTTGTGTCGCACTCGAAGCAGCGAGCAGGAAGCCAGATCAATAGGACGGCTGAACGGAGGGATCCCTTAAAGACTTCTCTTCAGCTCCGAGAGATAAGGGGATTTTTTTTTTTTTTTTGTGGAATGGACGGTGATTTAAAGAGTCACCCAGGGCGCGCGGGCAGCGGGTGGGTGTTAGGGTGTGTGGGCACGGTGGGGAGAGATCGAGCAAGATTTGAGCGCATAGCGACCTGAGGACATTTGTATTGGAAAAAATTTGTGCACATGGGGTGGAGCAGCTAATTGAATCCAGCAAAAAAATCAGCTAGACAGGATTCCCGTGTTATTCCCGTGACCTTGGGGAAAAAAGCAAATGGAAAATGAATGACGAAGTCACCACGTTTCAGCAACCATTGCCTTTGACGGGATCCAAAATAAATAAATTTAATGACACGTGCCTCAAGAAATATACAGTATATGTTAATGCGCCATCAAATCACAGGAGGCCCCCTGAGGCACCAGCTACCAGTCCTTACACTTTTCCATGGTACAATAACGATTTAATATTATGCTAAATGTTTTGTCAAAGGTAGAAAAAGAGATTTTAGATTATTTCCACCCCACATTTTTCTCCCCAATTGTGTCTGGCCAATTATCCATTATTCCGAGCCGCTCTGATTTCTGCTCCACCGCCTCTGCCGATCCAGGGCGGGCTGCAGACTAGTGAGGAGGTTCTCCGGGGGGACATAGCACGTGGGAGGATCACGCTATTCCCCCCCCCCCGAACAGGCGCCCCCGACCGACCAGAGGAGGCACGAGTGCAGCGACCAAGACACACGCCCACATCCGGCTTCCCACTTGCAGACACGGCCAATTGTGTCTGTAGGGACGCCCGACCAAGCCGGAGGCAACACGGGGATTTGAACTGGCAATCCCCGTGTTGGTAGGCAACGGAATAGACCGCCACGCCACCCAGATGCCCCTATTTCAAGTGTGTTTGATTTGTTTTCAAGAATTAAATTTCATTTGTAATTCTTAGGTTTCATTTGCAATTTACACATTTTTCCATACAATAATTAGGATTTTTAATAAGGATTTTTCTCATGTTGACTCAATAAACTAGTAATTACTATGAAGTGTGCAGGCCGAACTGTACAGTTGAATTTGTGTTCTGACTCCACTTTGGCCCATTTGCACATGCATGGACCTGCTCTCTCTCCTCAACTAGGTTTTGCCCCCTAGTAAATGTGTTTTGTATAACACATCTGCTAGTTTTTAAGGTTTTATATACTAAATGCGGGTGGTGCAGTGGTTAGCGCAGTCGCCTCACAGCAAGAAAGTCCTGGGTTCGAGCCCCGGGGTAGTCCAACCTTGGGGGTTGTCACAATAGGATGGGTTAAATGCAGAGAACACATTCATTGTGAGAATACAGTGGCAAAATAAAGTGATTTCTCTCTTCTTTTCTCTTACTACGTATATTTTATATATATATTGCTCGTGGTTATCTTATTTTCGCTGTAGTTGCGTGCTCAGCAAAGATGCAGAAACACTGCACACTTTATTGACATGTGAAAGCAACTCTAAAGAATACAGGTGAGTGCAAAACACGGGACCTTTTCAGCAAGGGACCAAAAAAAAGAAAAGGAAAAAGCCAAAGGTTTGGTCCCTGGGTCTGTGGCCCTGGGTCATTAAATAATTATACAGGTTGGGCCGGCCTGTGATCCCCTCCTCTGTCAAGTCACCCGTCACACCAAGGCGTGCATCAGTATGCCTCGCTCACATGGGCAATAAATATTCATCCCTGAGCTAACATGTGAAGGACCCTTAAGGGTTATCACACAGAAACTGCAGCAGGTCCCACAGCTAGAAGTTGTTGTGGATTCTCCACCTCAAGCCTTCTCTTTGCAACTGCTGATGTGCCCCTGGGCCTCCCTCTTCTTGTCTGTCCACAGCTGCTTCCTGTCTCTGTTGCTGGTGGCCGCCGTGGTCTGGAAGATAAAACAGAGCTGCTGGGCATCGCGGCGACGAGAGGTAACCAATAGTTTCAACAGAAAGTCTGGAGGGAAATAGCCAGAAACATACAGTGCTGCTTGAAAGTATGTTAACCCCTTGAGCAGTTTAGATGTTTCTGTTGTTTTACCATGATTTTCTTATTCTATCATCACCAGTTTTCATTTATGAAATGTCAGATATATGTTTATCAATTTCATGTACTTGTTTAGTGGGACTTGTTTAAGTAGCCCAAAAACTACATGAAACATGGAATTAGTGTATGTGCAAAAGTAAGTGAACCCCCAGCTGCATTGGTTAAGTCAAGCAGGTAACAGACTCGGGTGAAACACATTTGGGTGCTTAATTAATCATTTAAGCAGACCAATGAAATGAGACATCCTTGGGAAAGGGTTTGGCCTGCACTAATTAAAAGAGAGAGGAAACCAACCAAACCACTGTGGTCCCATACAAATCAACAATGCCGAGAGCAAAGGAGATATCCGAGGACATGAAGAAGAGGGTCGTGACAGCCCATCAGTCTGGGGAGGGATATAAGACCATCTCCAAAAGATTCCAGCTCCATCCATCCACTGTAAGACAAATAATTTACAAATGGAGGGCCTTCAACATGACAGCAACTCTGCCTAGAAGTGGACGCCCATCAAAACTATCACCCAGAAGCACCAGAAAATTATAAATCAGGTAAAGGCCAACCCACACATCACCTCTAGAGAGTTGCAGACCTCTCTGGTAGCATCTGGGACAAATGTGCATGCGTCTACAATCAGACGAAAATTGAATAGCCATGACATTCATGGGAGGGTTGCTAGAAGGAAGCCTCTGCTCTCAAAAAAGAACAAAGCTGCCCATTTCAACTTTGCCAGAGAGCACTTGGACAAACCAGAGGCCTTCTGGAAGTCCATTCTCTGAACAGACGAGTCCAAAATAGAATTATTTGGTCACAATCAAAACCAACATGTTTGGAGAAAAGCCAACACTGCATATGAAGAAAAGAACCTCCTCCCAACAGTGAAGCATGGTGGTGGAAATGTGAAGGTCTGGGGCTGCTTTTCTGCTTCTGGACCTGGACGACTCCATATTATCCAAGGAACCATGAATTCTCCGGCATATCAACAAATTCTTGACCAGAATCTCCTGCCATCAGTCAGGGAATTGAAGCTGGGACGAAAATGGATTATGCAACAAGACAATTACCCAAAGCATTCCAGCAAAACTACAAAGGAATGGCTTCAGAGAAAGACGATTCGTACTCTGGATAGGCCCAGTCAAAGTCCGGATCTTAATCCAATTGAAATGTTGTGGCAAGACCTGAAGAAGTTGGTACATACCAGATGTCCCTCCAACCTCTCTCAACTGGCTGAGTTCTGCAAGGAGGAGTGGGCAAAAAGCCCCATAAGCAGATGCGAGAGACTGGTTAGTGGTTACAGAAGATGTTTGGTTGAAGTAATGGCTGCAAAAGCAGGAGCCACAAGCTACTAATACAAGGGTTCACATACTTTTGCACATGTTAAATTTTCAGTTTTTGTGAAATAAACCACCTTTATTGAATTAAATAATGAAAATATATCTCTTTTTGTGCGTGTGTGTGTCCATTATTTGGAAGGTGTGCTTTACAAATTGGGATTTGGATGTATGTGTAATAAGCTTATTTTAATGTTTTTTACAAAAACAGTGAACATGTCTGGAGGGTTCACAAACTTTCAAGCAGCACTGTACATACACAAAGGCAACGCAGACATACACCGAACACACACACACACAGTGTGCTGAGGATTTGAACCGGGCACCCTGGCAAGACTTTTGTAATTGGTTGAAGTATCTTCAGGATCACAGGAGCCAGGTGTCTGGGTGGCGTGGCGGTCAATTCCATTGCCTACCAACATGGGGATCACCGGTTCGAATCCCCGTTTTACTGCCGGCTTGGTTGGGCGTCCCTACAGACACAATTGGCCGTGTCTGCGGGTGGGAAGCCGGATGCGGGTATTTTCCTGGTCGCTGCACTAGCGCCTTCTCTGGCCGGTCGGGGCGCCTTTTTTAGGGGGGAGGGGGAACTGGGGGGAATAGCATGATCCTCACATGTGCTACGTCCCCCTGGCGAAACTCCTCACTGTCAGGTGAAAAGAAGCGGCGGGCGACTCGACATGTATCGGAGGAAACGTGGTAGTCTGCAGCCCTCCCTGGATCGGCAGAGGGGGTGGGAGCAGCGACCGGGATGGCTTGGAAGAGTGGGGTAATTGGCCAAGTACAATTGGGAGAAAAGGGGGGGAGGGATGACAGGAGACACTAAAGACCTCTACAACACACTTCCTGTTACCAGCTAAACACTGCTCTGGATGGCAGTGTAACTGACTGAAAGACCAGCTGACACCAGACTGATTTCCTGGTGGCTTACAGGCTGACTGACTGATAACCACCGAAGTGGCCGTCTTGCTGATTTAAGCATCCCACTGACTGACCAGCTTACAAGCTGGTGGACTGGCTAACCGACAGACTCATAGATGGTTGTAGACACCCAGAAAGGCTTCCTAAAGTTGTGTGGAAACCATGGCAAGTCAACACGAGTACTTCCTGTGTGTGTGAACATTGAACACTCCCCTCCGCCAGGAAAAACGACAAAAAGCGTTTTCACACTGCATTTCCAGAAGGTCCTGACCACCGTTTGTATGTGTGGCCAGAATGGTTTGTGTGCGCCTGCATGTGTATGCATTGTACGCATGTTAATTTGCTCAATGTGAACTTTTACTTTGTGTTTTTCATGCTCGCGGAACCTACTGGAGTCCCTATTGGCTGTAACACCCCCCCCCCCCGATGAGTGCTGTCACCACCTGCAACTCCACCTGCCTCTTAAACACCCCCACCCTCCTCATTCCACCCCACCAACCTACCCCGTTTCACCTGCCCTTCACACATACAACCTTCTTTCCCTAGTACACCTCCCATGGTCAGCCAGTTCCACTGCAGGCTAACCTTTAGACCAAATAAGCACTTCAGTTCCAAAGAGTGATCTGGGCCTGCATACAGGTTATCGTACCCCCCCCCCCACAAAAAAAAAGAGCCGGCATTGAGTGTGGATCACAAGGAATGACTGCAGTGGTTTTGTAATGGTTTGGGATTGAACCAAAGCCTGACAAGTCATTTGAGAGAGAGAGAGGGTGCAGCTGAAAAATTGCACATGCCCACGTTTCATGGTGGAGTTCAGAGGAATGGCAAAAAGTCTATGCCAGAGAAATCCTCAGCACTTGTAACTTTTTTTTTCTTTTTCATTTTCTTTCTGTTCATTTGCTTTTTGCTCGGGGCCATCACAAGGGAGCCTTTTTTTATATTACTTGTGCATTTCACAGAAAGGGCAAGACAAGTATATTTGTATAGCAACTTTCATATACAGTGGCAGTACAAAGTGCTGTAAAAAGACATTAAACCGGTCATCCAGGTGGCGTGGCAGTCTATTCTGTTGCCTACCAACATGGGGATCGCCGGTTCAAATCCCCATGTTACCCCCGGCTTGGTTGGACATCCCTACAGACACAATTGGCCGTGTCTGCGGGTTGGAAGCTGGATGTGGGTATGTGTCCTGGTCGCTGCACTAGCGCCTCCTCTGGTTGGTCAGGGCGCCTATTCGGGGGGGGGGGACTGGGGGAAATAGCATGATCCTCCCACGCGCTACGTCCCCTTGGTGAAACCCCTCACTGTCAAGTGAAAAGAAGTGGCTGGCAACTCCACATGTATTAGAGGACGCATGTGGTAGTCTGCAGCCCTCCCTGGGGGTGGAGCAGCGACCGGGGCGGCTCGGAAGAGTGGGCTAATTGGTTGGATACAATCAGGGAGAAAAAAAGGGGAAAAAAGACGTTAAATAAGAGATGTGGAATAGGAGGAAAAAAATTAAGAAGTAAATAGATTGAAAAGAAATTTTAGGAAAATAAATGAAAGGGTAAAAATATAAAGGAATAAAATAGCCAGGACTGGTTAACCAAAAGAAGGCTAGTAGGATGCAAGCCCCGCCTCCCAAACAAAACAGACTGAAAGTCAGTCCACAAGTAGAGCTATTCTAACCAGGGGAAACTCACTGGACTCAAACTGCCGGTTCCTCGCGGGACAAGACTCAGTGACGCTCGGCTACTTTTGTAAATTGTGGGTCTGCGCAACGCAAAGTAGCTGCTCAAACAGGTACCATATAAGGTTACCCTTTTAAAACAGAAGCAATCAAACAAATGGCACCATACAAGATTAGCCTTTTAGAATGTGACCCACAGAACCCAGCCATGGGAGGACAGAAGCTCTCAGATAGAATAGAAAGGATTTAAGTTCAGGAAAAGACAAAAAATAAAGTGTGGGACATAAAAATGTCACATATGGAACCAGAAATGACGGAAAGCCTCCATAACGGCAAAGATTAGATTTTGGTAGTGCTTATTAGACTCTCAAATTTTACCTGTCCAATTATCCTACTCTTCCGAGCCGTCCCGGTCACTGCTCCACCCCCTCTGCCGATCCGGGTAGGGCTGCAGACTACCACACGCCTCCTCCGATACACATGGAGTCGCCAGCCGCTTCCTTTCACCTGATAGTGAGGAGTTTCACCGAGGGGGCCTTAGCGTGTGGGAAGATCACGCTATTCTCCCCAGCCCCCCCCCCCCCAGAAAAGGTGCCCCGCCAATCAGAGAGGACACATACCCACATCCAGCGACCAGGACACACACCCACATCCGGCTTCCCACCCGCAGACACGGCCAATTGTGTCTGTAGGGACGCCCGACCAAGCCAGAGGTAACATGGGGATTCGAACCGGCGATCCCCGTGTTGGTAGGCAACGGAATAGACCGCCATGCTACCCGGACACCCTGTTTCATTTTAATTCTTTTGGAGAGTTGTATTGTGGAGAGCGACAGGTAAGGGGAAACCGAGGAAAGGAAGCTCTGAGGAGATTTAATTCTAGACCAGTAAACTCACAAATAGGGTTCGCTGGTACCTTCACACACGTCTTTCCTTGCGGGACATGTGTACTGTGGCCTGACCAAGTTGCTCAGCCTTTTAAAAGCACCACAACAATGCCGGCTACAAAAAAATCTGTACCAAATTGGCGGACACAGCTGAGCACCTGCTGGAGATTCCCGATTAGCTTTTTTCAGAGTGGTTTTTCAAAGCAGTCATGAAAATGGAGGGCCTCTTACGATTGCTCCAAATCTTTATGTTGCTACAATCAGCATTGTTGGTCTTCTTGGGGAAGTGACTGGACCAAAGTCAGAGTCATACAAGATCGCAAGTGTTGTGATAGATTGTGATTGATTTCAATTGAAGTTCAGTTCGTTCTCAGAACTGGTGTGCTTGGTTTTAGTTCTGAGATACAGTTTTGACCTCAGCCTCGGCTTGATTTTTAGTACTCCAGTTCTTCATCTTAACCTTAGACTTGTCCATTTTCCTTTTAGGTGGAAAATTGTATTGGGATCAGTAGAGGAAAGGGGTAGACAGACACAAGTTAAGTCATCAAGGATTATTTAGAAGGCGTCTCTCAACACAGATGCTGTTCTGAATTAGAACCAAATACACCGTCACAAGGCTCAACAGTCAAGTTTTGGCATCCTAAAATGAATTTGGTCCCCACTAGTGCTCAATGCTGTTCACACAATAGGCTTTCTGGATGGTTTGATTTGAATCGTGAAAGTATGTTTCATTGTATTGATTATTAATGTGGATATTCTCTCTTTTGATGTTATTCAAAGTGTGGCAATAGTGGAAAAGCCTACATATTGCAAGGTTAGACTGACAGATGTCTAGTTACGAATCAGAATAATGTTTATTGGCCATGTAGGTTTGCACATACATTAAATTTGACTCCAGTTTCATGGCTCTCTCAGTGTAGTTAACATAGAATGAAAACACCGTCAACACAACAATCTTCAGATATATACACAAGAAGTGACTTATACAGGCGAAATAAGAGGTGATAAAGTGCAGTGGTGCAGAGAATATATCAGAGATGCTGAAATAGATGTTAGCAGGTTACTTACATTTCCATGCCTGAGGTAGATGGACATGACAGAGCGTACCAGTATACGTACAATGTACAGTACGGTATATACAAAACGGTTGGATTTATTTGACCATGTTAAGCCGTTGTTTGAATGGCAGCCCGTGGAAAGAAACTGTTTTTATATCTGGTTGTTTTGGGGTACAGTGGTCTGTAGCGCCTGCCAGAGGGGAAGAGTTGGAACCGGTTGTGACTAGGGTGTGATGGGTCTGCAGTGATGTTGCTTGCCCATTTCCTGACTCTGGAGATGTATAAGTCCTGAATGGAGGGCAGGTTGGCACCAGTGATTTTCTCTGCACATTTAACTGTCTGTTGTAGTCTGTCCCTGTCCTGTTTGGTGGCCAAAGCAAATCAGACAGTGATGGGTGTGCAGAGGACGGACTGGATTATTGCAGTATAGAATTGAATCAACAGTTCCTGAGGCAGGTTGAACTTGCTGAGCTGGCGGAGAAAGTATATCCTCTTTTTGATTATTGTGTCCATGTTGCACGCCCACCTTAGGTCCTGGGAGATTGTGGAACCCAGAAATCTGTCAGTTTTCATCATAGACACTGTGCTGTTGAGTATGGTGGCGGGGGGGGGGGCAGTGTTGGGGGACTCCTCCTGAAGTCCACTGTCATCGCCACTGTTTTGGGTGTGTTCAGCTCCAGGTTGTTATGGCCGCACCAGTGGGCCGGCTGATCAACCTCCTGTCTATATGCAGACTCGTCACCATCCCGGATAAGGCCAGTGATGGTTGTGTCATCCGCAGACTTCAGGAGTTTAACAGACTGGTCACTTGAGGTGCAGTCATTTGTGTAGATGGGGAAGAGTAGAGGGGAGAGCACACATCCCTGGGGGGCACCAGTGCTGATGGTCTGGGTGCTGGATGTGATTTTTCCCAGCCTCACCAGCTGCCTCCTGGTTGTCAGGAAGTTTTTACTCCACTGGCAGATGGGGGCTGGTACAGTGAGCTGGGTAAGGTTGGAGTGGAGAATATCTGGGATGATGGTGTTGAACGCTGAGCTGAAGTCCGCAAACAGGACCCTCAAGTGTGTCCTTGGAGAGTTGAGGTGTTGGAAGATGTAGTGCAATCCCATGTTGACTGCATCCTCCACGGACCTGTTTGCTCGGTAGGCAAATTGCAGGGGGTCGAGCAGGGGGCCTGTGATTTCCTTCAGGTGGCCCAACACCAGTCTCTTGAAGGATTTCATGACCACAGACATTAGAGCAATTGTTCTTTAGTCATTTAATCCTGTGATATGGGGTTTCTTGGGGACCGAGATTATAGTGGAGCTCCTGACGCAGGAGGGGACTTCACACAGCTCCAGTGGTCTGTTGGAGATCAGTGTGAAAATGGGGGCCAGCTGGTCAGCACAGACTTTCAGACAGGAGGGTGACATGCCATCCAGGCCAAGTGCCTTCCTGGTCTTCTGTCTCTGGAAGAGCTGGTGCACGTCCTCAACACAGATCCTGAGTGTGGGTGGGAGTTCGGTGGGGAGGGGAGAGGGGCTGGCAGGGAGTGCAGTTGGTTGTGTATTGTGGCTGGAGAGGGTGAGGGGGTTGAATGTTTGCTTTTCAAACCTGCAGTAAAACCCATTTAGGTTGTCAGCCAGTTCATGGTTCCCTGTAGTGTGTGTGGGGGGGAGCTCCTGTAGTTGCTAATGTCTTCCAAACCTCTCCAAGCTGATGATGGGTCATTGGCAGAAAACCTGCTTTTTAACTTTTCATTGTAGCACCTTTTTGCCACTCTGATCTCCTTTGTGAGTGTATTTCTGGCTTGGTTGTACCAGATCCTGTCTCCGCACCTGTAAGCTTTCTCTTTGGCCTGACGAAGCTGCCTGAGTTTTACTGTGAACCGGGGCTTATTGTTAGAGGGTACAGAAGGTTTTGGTGGACACACACACGTCCTCACTAAAGCTGACGTAAGATGTCACAGTGTCAGTAAGTTCATCCAGGTCTGTCGATGCAGCCTCAAAGACCCTCCAGTCAGTGCAGTCGAGGCAGACCTGGAGCTCCAGCGTTGACTCATTGATCCATTTCCTCACAGTTTTAACCACAGGCTTTGCAGATTTTAGTTTCTGCCCGTAGGCTGGGATAAGAGGAACCAGACAATGATCAGACCCAGGGCTGCACGGGGGACAGCGCGATAGGTGTCCTTTAATATTGTGTGACAATGATCCAAAGCGTTTTTGTCCCTGGTGGGACATTTAACATGCTGTCTGTATTTTGGCAGTTCGTGGCTGAGGTTTGCTCTGTTAAAATCCATGAGTATGGAGTCTGGATATCCATGCACCATGTCTGTGATTTGATCAGCCAGGTGTTTTAATGCCTCTTTAACACAGGCCTGGGGTGGGATATAGACACCGACCAGAATAAATTATGAAAATTCCCACGGTGAATAGAATGGTCTACAGTCAACGGAAAAGGTCTCTAAGTGAGGGCTGCATGATTTCTTCAACAGTTATGAGGAGTCATAAGAACTGTCAGAATATATATATATATATATAGAGAGAGAGATTCTGCGGAATTTGATAATTTATTCATTGATCCAGACGTGCACATGGTAGGAAGGTACGGCAGCATAGTGAATGTCTATGGCCACCATCAGCCCAACAATCAGTGATTGCTGATATATTTGTGTGCCAACCCACTCGCGCCAACCATTTTCAGCGTATGTAATCATGGACGAGCTCGTTGCAAAAAAGAATACAAAATCCCCTATTTGGGATTATTTTAGATTTAAACCAGATGCAACTGGCAAGCCGAAGGACCCTAAATGAAGTCTTTTTTTTCCTCCCCAGTTATATCCGGCCAATTACCCCAGTCTTCCACCCCCTCTGCCGATCCGGGGAGGGCTTCAGACTACCATATGCCTCCTCCGATACATGTGGAGTCACCAGCCACTTCTTTTCACCTGCCAGTGAGGAGTTTTGCTAGCGGGACATAGCGTGTAGGAGGAACACGCTACTCTCCCCAGTCCCCCCCCCCCCAAACAGGTGCCCCGGCCGTCCAGAGGAGGCGCTAGTGCAGCGACCAGGACACACACCCATATCCGACTTCCCACCCGCAGACACGGCCACTTGTGACTGTAGGGACGCCTGACCAAGCTGGAGGCAACACGGGGATTCGAACCGGGGTTTCCTTGTTGGTATGCAACGGAATAGACCACCATGCCACCCGGACACCCACAATGACACCCTAAATGACGTAATTTGACGTCTTTGTAAATGAGTAGGGCCGGCAAAGATTCTAACACTACCAATTTGCACGAGCGTCAATGTGAAAATCTAATTTTACTGAAGCATGACAGCCTGCAGGCTACTGCTCTTCAATTAAACAAATAAATCACCTTGAGCTCTTATCTAACAAATAAGCTGTAAAGACAGGCTGAACAGCTGTCTTACACCATTTGGAAAAAAAAGAGAGTCCGACAGCATCAGAGAAGGATGCCTCCGCTTGCAGCCTCCAGATGAACAAACAGGTGGGGATAACATCGCTAACATTATCACATAACTAACATAACTCCTGGCTAAAGTTGCAGAAAGAATATATTTATTCCTACCAGAGAGAAACGATTGTGTACATGGTTATTAGGCGCTAGTATTTTCCTATTGAATAGATTATCAGAGGTTTACACCACCCCTCTCTACCCGACTGAGAACTCCTTCTGATTGGGCCAGTCTTTTCCTATTGAGGTGGTTACATAAGGCCTTTTTATTAGGATTGGGCGATTATTCTGATTATTAGTAGAATATTAGGGTCCATGTAAACGCAGCTAGTGTGTTGGGACAAATAACTTTCCCCGGCAGACATCGATCGTCTCAGTTTGATGCTTCGGCTTTGTTGGCCATCCTCTTCAAGGCTCTGAAAACTGCTGGAGACTCCTATTCCAGTCTGTAGCTTAATTGTTCGTCTCTCTCCAGGTATTTTACTGTGTCAGATATGACAAAGCAAATGAACAATAATTGTTTCCAGAGTAATGTCTGATGCACATGTGGAATAGTGGGTAAAAAAGAGTAAATAGACGAATGAGACAAAACACTTTCTATCGTGTATACGGCCGATATGAGCACTGTGTTCCCATGAGGTAGAAGTACTCAAGGGGGCGTCTAGGTAGCGTAGCGGTATTTTCCGTTGCCTACCAACACGGGGATCGCCGGTTTGAATCCCCGTGTTACCTCTGGGTTGGTCGGGTGTCCTACAGACACAATTGGCCGCGTCTGTGGGTGGGAAGCCGGATTTGGGTATGTGTCCTGGTTGCTGCACTAGCGCCTCCTCTGGTCGGTCGGGGTGCCTGTTCATGGGGGGAGGGGGAACTGTGGGGAATAGCGTGATCCTCCCACGTGCTACGTTCCCTTGGTGAAACTCCTCACTGTCAGGTGAAAAGAGGTGGCTGGCAACTCCACATGTATTGGAGGAGGCATGTGGTAGTCTGTAGCCCTCCTTGGACCAGCAGAGGGGGTGGAGCAGCGACCGGGACGGCTCGGAAGAGTGGGGTAATTGGCCAAATACAGTTGGGGAGAAAAAAGAGAGATGAAAAAAGAGTACTCGGAACCCTTTCTTGTGTTTTGTAATATTGGTCTCATGACAGTGTCGGATTAAGATATGTACATATTTAGGAACAGTCGTGACTCAGTAGACTGAGGATATTTACGCCATCACAGCAATTACATCCATCCATCCATTATCCAAACCGCTTATCCTGCTCTCAGGGTCGCGGGGATGCTGGAGCCTATCCCAGCAGTCATTGGGCGGCAGGCAGGGAGACAACCTGGACATGCCGCCATTTCAAAACAGTCAAAATGACCATCACGGTTATTGTAGTGTTAAACCCCCGATGAGCCAAGGAATGCGTTCACATCGCCCAAGGTGGTTGGAAGGAGTTGTTAGGTAGAAGGGTGGATGGGTTGTCTTCATTACATATCAGGGCTGTCGATCAGTAAAACATTTTTTTAACTAATTAATCGCACAGTTTGCTGTGATTAATCACGATTAATTGCTTTTTTTTCTTCTTCTTGAGGCTGAAGCTTGTCATAATGAATATTTTAAGGTAAAATCGTGGAATTAATGCAGAATCAACACAGGAAGTATATTTAAATTCAAATGCTGTTGTTTAATATCATCTTTTTAACTTGTAACTGTGAACTACAGATTTACAATAAGATCATGGAGGCTGTCAACACTGACTGTCAGCTAGAAAGTCTTATTTCTCATATGCAATAACAGAGATAACAAAACCCAGGCCTGTATGGTAAAGTGCCAGTTGAATTTCAAAACTACCAAGGCATTAAGATATTATGTCAGGTTAGAAGGCAGTAATTTTGTGTGTACACTAATATAGATAAATAATTAACAACAAAAAATGTGTTCCCTGTTCAAGTGCCAGTTGGATTTTAAATTGTGAATTCACGACGTCCATTCCGTGTTCATCACAGAACCTCATATGTGCCCCAATGGCACAGCGTAGTAGATCATCTGATGTTCTCCATGAGGGGTGAGGGTTGGGAACAGATAAAACCTGCTGCTGTGAGGGAGCGGAGATGAAGGTTACACACCGTAACGGTCCAGCGAGGAACAGAGTAGGACAAAAAGGCGGCCCTCCGTGCACCGACAAGCAGGAGGGTGCACGCACAACGGCAGCATTATTCACGGTGCCAAAAATAACATCTGCGGGCATCCGGGTGGCATAGCGGTCTATTCAGTTGCCTATCGGCAGAAGTGAATGTCGCGGGGACCAAATGGGCACTTACTGGCGACGCCGCTGCAGCGTCGTGTTACCGGGCCTCGATATGCCAGCGAACCGGCCCGCGCAGCCGCCGCAGGAAGTAAACCAAACACAGCTGCGTCGATTGCATTGAGGTATGGATTTTGGAGGAGAGGTGGCGTTTTGGCTTTCAGCTTGTTCAGCACTTCGGTGTGTCTGTCTCAGGTTGTCCTTTTTGAGATGACTTCTTTTAGTTGTCGGTAATAACCTCGCACTGTATTTACACAATCACACACACAACGTGCACATAGTGTTGCAGGAGGAGACTCGCGTTCACACACACACACAAACACACCACCACACACACAGTCGCGTGCAAACGTGTCTACATCACTCACGCTCGCTTACAAACTCGAACGCCAACCATTATGCGAGCCGAACAATAGATTGTCTCCAGTAAACAGAGCACTAATTGTGTTATTCCATGCAGTCGCCTTCATCCTTATAAACCGTCTGTCCCACGCCCCCCTCCTCCCCAGCACCAGTACAGTTCTCTTCCTTTCAGCAGAGTCCCGCAAGACCCGTTTCCACATTCAGTCCCGATTCTTGCGTATTACTCAGCACTTGCATCAGCCGGGGATGACACACATTAGCATCTGATTACGCCCACGTTGGACTCCCTCATGCCCCGGCGGGACAGGAAATAGCGGCTGGTGCGTTTTGACTGGCTGGTAACACGATTGCTCGGTGGTCACAGCGATGTTGTCAGGACAATGTGCCCTCTCACCCCAGTCACCCCCAGACAACGGGTTGCTTCCAGATCTAGGAACCTAGTGAAACGTTTTACTAGATCCAATCCGTCCATCCATCCATCTATTACCCAAACCGCTCATCCTGCTCTCAGGGTCGCGGGGATGCTGGAGCCTATCCCAGCAGTCATTGGGTGGCAGGCGTGGAGACACCCTGGACGATTTAGTATGGCCGAGTCACCTGACCTACATGTCTTTGGACTGTGGGAGGAAACCGGAGCCCCCGGAGAAAACCCATGCAGACATGGGGAGAACATGCAAACTCCACACAGAGGACCACTTCGGACAGCCCCTGAGGTTGGCCTACCCCGGGATTCGAACCCGGGGCCTTCTTGCTGTGAGGCGACCGCGCTAACCACTGCGCCACCGTGCCGCCAGATTCAATAGTTGCTTGGCAAAAGAGAGCATCATATAACTGGATGAAGTGGAAATATAATTTTTTTTCTGAATTTTCCATTGGCTAAATCCACAGTCCCACAAATAGTATTTTTTTTACACACTTGTATGGACACATGGTAATTACAGTGGTGTGTGAGCCCTGTTAATCCCAGGGATTCATTCTAAATGACAGAGTGGCCAGCACTGTTCCCATCAGCCCCCTCACTGCTGCCACACAGTGTCACTTTGTTTGACTTGGCGTTTAGCTTTTAATGTCACAGTATCTGTTGGTCAGGGCTTTAAGAGCTTGCCCTGTCTGCTCGGTAGCCACAGTAATTCTTCTTCAAACTCACCTCTGACCTGCCTTCCTTGTCAGCGTTTGGCTGCCATGTTGAAGATGTCACACGCTCTTCACCATATTTATCCTTGGGAAGCGTCCTACCAATGGTAACCAGTCATCTAGTAAAACACACCATTGGTAAGGAGGATCAGAAAGTACACTCGGGAGAATGTGTGTCTTGTATATTTGCCTTTGAGACTGTCCAACTTGCTAACAGTTACCAGTTTCACAGCAGCTTAGAACAGCAGATGTTTCCTGAACAAATCCACTGTAGACCTGTTGAGTTGTGTGTGTGTGTGTGTGTGTGTGTGTGTGTGTGTGTGTGTGTGTGTGTGTGTGTGTGTGTGTGTGTGTGTGTGTGTGTGTGTGCACTGCAAAAAATGAAATCTTAACAAGTGAAAATATCTTGTATTTGGTACAATAAGTCCAATATTGAGTAGAATTATCTTGAATTATCTTATTCTACTGGCAGATAATTTTCTTATTTCAAGTTTTTTTTTTTCCTGATTTTGGTCAACTTAATCTTGTTTTAAGAATACAAGATTAACATTTATTTAAAACAAGATTAAATTGACCAAAATCAAGAAAAAAAATTGAAATAAGCATAATTATCTGCCAGTAGAATAAGATAATTTAAGATAAGATCATTCTACTCAATATTGGACTTATTGTACCAAATACAAGATATTTTCACTTGATAAGATTTCATTTTTTGCAGTGTGTGTGTGTGCTTGTGTGGGTGGGTGGGTGGATGAGTGAGTGAGTGCATGCATGTTCTATATATTTTTGTGTGTGTGTGTGTGTGATGGAGTTGGGGGGTTATGTCAGTCTGTGCATGGGTGTACATTCATGCTGCCCGTGTGTCATAATCAAAGCTCTCCTTTGAGGTCCTGCAGCTCCTTCGAAGGAGCAGGTGCTACCAGATGGCCACGGAGCGACCCAGCCACATCAGCTGGATCAGATCAGCCATATCAGATCAGCCACATCAGCCAGATCAGATTAGCCAGATCAGATCAGCGATCGGCAAGATCAGATCAGCCAGATCAGCTGGATCAAATCAGCCAGATCAGCTGGATCAGATCAACCAGATCAGATCAGCCAGTTTGTGTGCCACTCAAGGTACTGACCTTTTTGTTTGGAGTCCCTTCCACTGCAGCCTGGCAAGCCTAATGTCAGTGTTAGCTGATTGTCCAAACGGGACATTTGGGCAGGGTGAGTCTTGTCGAACGTGAGCTCCCCTGTTTATAAACCAGTGACATTTAGAAGATTACTCTCCTCTGTTCATTTTTACCCAAACTGACTGTGGAGTCACAAAGAGAGGCCGTTATCATAAAGTCCACGCTCACTGGAAGTGCTCAGCGTTAGTTTGAACAGCGAGATGCGATATCTTTTTACAATGCTCCGCCGACGTCTCATTACAACCCCAGTGACGTCCCAACCGCTGCCTCACCAAATAACATTTCTAATACATGCTGACATTTGTCACACGTTACATGACAAGCGTCAGACACACACATTGTATAAGAAATACTGATGCAAAGGCACGCAAGTGATAATGTCCCCGATGGTTGCCTGGGCGACCCACACATAATTTACTGGGGTATTATACTCTTTACACCACACCCGAGGCGGAGGATGCAGCGTAAACGTCGTGAGCCTGATAGACCCCCCCCCCCACACACACACACACACACACACACACGCCACCACCACCACTGGATATTTATCGCACTATTAAACTGCCCTATTGCACACCCTCCTTGTCTTACCTCCTTACAGCAGAGAGGCATACACCCTACCCCCCACCAGCACTACCACCAACTCCACCTCCCTCTCTTCCCCAACCGCCCAGTCCATAAATATGAATGAGTACCATGGTGTCAGGACCGGGGTGGTGACCCCATCACAAATATCTGCCATTATGTTGTAAAACGAGTGGGAAGGTGCTCAGTGGCCTATGTGTGTGTGTGTGTGTGTGTGTGTGTGTGTGTGTGTGTGTGTGTGTGTGTGTGTGTGTGTGTTTGTGTGTGTGTGGGAGGGGGAGGGGGAGTGCTTTTCCTAGCATCTTAAATCTTAAATATGTAAGCATGGGTTGCTTGGTTTAAATGACCAGATGTGGTGTACCATACAACTTCGCAACAAGACCTCAAAGCAACAACAAAACAAAAACAACAACCTTGCAGCATGTAGCTCTTCTCCACCTCTACCGGGAGGAGTGATTCGGTCCGCGGTACGGCGAGAGCCTTTGATGATTCCACGAGGAAGCGTATAACGTCCAAACATTAAAAAAAAGAAGCTGCTAGAGACCGGCAGGGATCAGAGGAAAGATCTGAGGCCTTAACAAGACAGGTTTCTGTGAGGAAGCGCTGCTCCCCGGAGAAGCTTTGCTAAGACTCTCCCCTGCAATGCTTTTATTCCCATGTATTAATCTGCAGGAAAGTACTTCAAACTGGTGACGATACCATGTTGCCATGTGACACAAGAAACAACATTGTAACGGATCTACAACGGTGCACCTGAAAAAAAATAGGCAAACGATCGAAGGTAGGGTGTAAGAAGTACATGTATAAAATGTATTTCTCTAGACATCTGGGTGGCGTAGCAGTCTATTCTGTTGCGTACCAACACGGGGATCGCCGGTTCGAAACCCCATGTTACCTCCGGCTTGGTTGAGCGTCCCTACAGACACAACTGGCCGTGTCTGCGGGTGGGAAGCCGGATGTGGGTGCTGCACTAGCGCCTCCTCTGTTCGGTTGGGGCGCCTGTTCATGGGGGAGGGGGAACTAGGGGGAAGGGTGCAATCATCCCTCGCACTACGTCCCCCTGGCGGAACTCCTAAGAGTCAGGTGAAAAGAAGCAGCTGGCGACTCCACATGTATCCTAGGAGACGTGGTAGTCTGCAGCCCTCCCCGGATCGGCAGAGGGGGTGGAGCATCAACCAGGACACCAGGAAGAGTGGAATAATTGGCAGGATACAATTGGGGGAGAAAAAGGGGAACCCCCCCCCCCCCCCAAAAAAAATGTATTTCTGTGATTTTGTTGTGTTGTTACACCCTCACAAGTACAGGATGCCTTAGGGAAGATTTTCGGTATGTGCCCATGCAGTGTTGTTGTTGTTTTGATTTTTTTTCCTTCCCCAATTCCCCCCCCCCCAATTGTACCTGTCCAATTACCCAACTCTTCTGAGCCATCCCGGTCGCTGCTCCACCCCCTCTGCCGATCTGGGGGGGGGGGGGCCTGCAGACTACCACATGCCCCCTCTGATACATGTGGAGTCGCCAGCTGCTTCTTTTCACCTGACAGTGAGGAGTTTCGCCAGGGGGACGTAGCGCATGGGAGGAGCACGCTATTCCCCCCAGTTCCCCCTCCCTCCCTGAACAGGCATCCCAACCGACCAGAGGAGGCGCTAGTGCAGCGACCAGGACACATACCCACATCCAACTTCCCATCCGCAGACACGGCCAATTGTGTCTTTAGGGACGCCCAACCAACCCGGAGGTAACACAAGGATTCGAACTGGCGATCCCCGTGTTGGTAGGCAACAGAACAGACCGCCATGCTACCTGAACATGCAGTGTTGTTTAGTGACAGTGTTTTTCCCTTCAGTACATGGGTTAACACACCTCCAAGACTATGGCCGAACCGTGAGTGTAGCTGTATGTGTGGGGAGGGGAGGCTGGCTTTTAGCAGTCCGACACAGGCGGCGAGTTGACTCAGCCCTGCAGCGAAGTCATTTTAAACGCCCCCACAGCTGCGTCCTTGTGGCAGTGTCCTCGGCCACCGCAAAGTGCTGACCCTCGCTTTATCTGACAGCCGACCGTGCCACCGAGCCTCCTTGTCCTGTCCTGGCCCCGTCCTGTAATGTCTGTTCCCGTTCACCGTGTGACCTCTGACCACTGACACCGCTCGATGTGACGGCACAGACACACACTCACAGTCTCACCTAATGTCACTCACACACCCTCAAGCTAATGCTGACACCCGGCTAACACTCAGATACACAAGTCGACACACTTAAGACGCACTTATTCACTCAGTGTGCTGTTCTCTTCCGTCCGCACTAAGTCACTCTGACACAAACACAAACATCCTTACTCACTCACTTCATCACTCTCACAGTCACTCTAGGACACACACACGTACACACACGCACACACACGCACACACAGCTCTTGAGCAGCTGTTTGATGGGGGTGTGCAGTGAAGTGGAGGATATTTGGGCTCCAATATTGTGCGAGTAAGCAGTGGGAATGCAACACAATGAAGACATCAAGGAGCATGGCGGCCTCGCATCAGATGAGTTTGCAGTATCTTCTGTAGCGAGGACTCGCTATCCTCTCGCCGCAAAGGCCAATCCTTCCCCGCGCACATCCATCCCGCAAGCAGATGGCTCGATGTAAAAGCCGCTTGGATGTGAACGAGACCGGGGGGGGGGGGGCTCTGTCTGCCGCTGTTGGTCCCTTGTTTAAAACTTTTCTCTTTTCTCTGGTTGTAGGGTCGGCGGTACTCCAGATAGTAAAGCAGCAAAAGTTTCCTGGACCAAATCCATATACGTGTGTGGGGGTGTGCATGTGTTTGTTTGTTTTTTCGTCCCCCGTGAAAGGAACGATAGGGGACGGACGGTGGCTCTGTCTCAGTCTGTCTGTTTGTTCATTCGTTCGTGCGTACATCCTTCACATGTAGATTCTCAGGCACTACTTCCTTCATTTGGAAGAAACCTCATAAATGGCCTATACTGAACACATCACCTGGCAGTCATTAATTTAAATTGAAAATATAGGGCGCCCGGGTAGCGTAGCGGTCTGTTCTGTTGTCTAACAACCGGGGATCGCCAGTACGAATCCCTGCGTTACCTCTGGCTTGGTCGGGCGTCCCTACAGACACAATTGGCCGTGTCTGTGGGTGGGAAGCCAGATGTGGGTATGTGTCCTGGTCGCTGCACTAGCGCCTCCTCTGGTCAGTCGGGGCACCTGTTCGGGAAGGAGGGGGAACTGGGGGGAATAGCGTGATCCTTGCATGCGCTACATCCCCCTGGCAAAACTCTTCATTTTCAGGTGAAAAGAAGCAGCTGGCGACTCCACATGTATCAGAGGAGGCATGTGGTAGTCTGCAGCCCTCCCCGGATCGGCAGAGGAGGTGGAGCTAGCTATCTAGATAGATAGATGGATAGATGGATAGATGGATAGACAGATAGACAGAGTGTTATGAATCCTGAACAGAACATGTGATGAACCTGCCCTCAGATGAGACCCGACAGTCTGTACCTCCGCCCCACGTTGATACCGCCATTACCATGTCAGAAATGAGTGCAGAGCTTGATTTGTTAACTTCCTGTCGTGTCTTTTTGTGTTCACTTTAGTGCTGTTCGAGTGATTTGTCTCCACATATAAGGACTCATGATGATCAGCATGACGTGCGAGAAATGCCCAGCAGTGAGAGGAACATGCTGTAGTTTGTTAATTAAGCAATTGACGAGAGGTAAATCTGTTTCACGTGACATCGTGCCAGTGTGGTTGAATCGCAGCCCGTGCTGCTGGGGCGGCGGTCAGAGTGGCAGGTGGCCGGTAATTGATGCTTCTGCATAATTGTAACTGATTACACCAAGGTGGACCTGCATCAGTCATGGCACACTTCATGGTCGCTGTGGCTTTGTATTATGTAGCACAATCATTTGCATATTTCATTTTGGCAACTGCAGTCCGCGTGCTATGATCAGTAAGTGCTTTATCACCCGTGAGATACACAACACGTCTAATGAGAAATCAACACAACGCCGACATAATTGCTGCTGAAGCGACGGCAAACTTTCACCAAATTGAATATATTAACACGGCTCAGTAAAATGTTATCTTCATCAGGGGCGACAGCCTAGCATGCGTACGTCGACGTCTGACAGTAGTCAACTGCCACAGGAAGTGCACGTTTTAAACCCCAGGAAGACCCGCAACACAACATCTTTTCACTTATCAATCGTTTGAAGAGAAAATAAGTAACGCTTAACAAAGGTTGTTTTTTGTTTTTTAACCCTCCCCCCCTTTTCTACCCAGTTGTACTTGGCCAATTACCCCACTCTTCCAAGCCGTTCTGGTCGCTGCTCCACCCCCTCTGCCGCTCCGGGGAGGGCTGCAGACTACCACATGCCTCCTCCCATACATGTGGAGTCGCCAGCCGCTGCTTTTCACCTGGTAGTGAGGAGTTTCACTTTCACCAGGGGGACATAGCGTGTGGGAGGATCACACTACCCCCCCCCCCCCGCCCCAGTCTCCCCCCCCCACTGAACAGGTGCCCCGACCGACCACCAGAGGAGGCGTTAGTGCAGCAACCAGGACACATACCCACATCCGGCTTCCCACCCACAGACACGGCCAATTGTGTCTGTGTGGACGCCCGACCAAGACGGCGATAGAACGGGGATTCGAACCGTGTTGGTAGGCAATGGAATAGACCACCATGCCACCCCAGACACCCCTTAACAAAGGTTGTTTAAACGACCTCCTTGTACACAACAGAATGCAGCGGTGGCCCCTCAAAATGGTCTCTGCCATCCTTTCCATTGTGTGACCCCGAGTACAGGACTACACCCAGGGGGACCTTCATCAACGGTGGGCGACGTCATCGTCACTGCTGCCTTGTTTGGATGTTTTAACTGCTAGCCTTCATCATGTAGGAAGCTCGGCACATCAGGTGTTCATAATTTGACAGCTGGCATAGCAGAACATTCTGGGTCCGCCGTGAGACTTACGATCCGCTAATGTTTAAAAAAACAAGCAGGTAGTAAACCGACATTGAGTTGTTGGGTTTTTGTGCATGTGTTCGTGTCTTTTTTAGTATTCTCACATCATACCATCATACCGAAGAGTAATTGCTTTTCTTTGTATGAAACAAACACATTTTGTTTTAATCCACCCCGGCCGAGCAAAGAGAAACGGGTTAAGACGCCACCGTTTCTCCCCGGCATGGCGGTCCCCGTTTGAGACGAGGTGTTTGACGGGCTCCTTTCAAGCGAAAGCCTCGTTTGATTCGTCGCTCTCCGCCGTCAAGCCGTCTCACGCCAGCCCACAGACCCCGCTGTGCGTCCTCCTCCACCAGCGCACATCAGAGAGGCGGGGGAGCCCTCACCTCACCTCACCCCTCTGCGCAGGGGTGTTACCTCGGGTTGGGTTTGGTGCCCCACCCCAAGACCCTTTTCTCACTCCTCTGTGAGCAGAGCGAGGGGCACGAGGAAGGGTCTCCATAAGAAGTGTTATAATTCCCATCCCAAAGCCCCTCTCGACACCAGAACCCGAGGCGATCCTGTAAAAAGAGGCACTCGGGACGATAAGACCCATTGAAACCAGAACTAATGAAATTTACCCGAGACTTCCTTCAGTCACTTTGACACCGAAACGCCACTTTGAAACCGGTAGCGAGGTAAACCTTTGAAGCAAAATTTAGCGAAAATAAATCCCTTCGCTAAAACAACGCTAATAAGACAGTTCTCTGAAGAGGGATTTGGAGCAGACGGCACAGAAACCCCAGGTTCAAGTCTGATTGATCGCCGTGCAAATTGCGCTCGGAGGCCGTTTATGGTGCGGCGCTCACATGAAAGACACGGGGCACCTTTACGCAAATTTCCGAAGCGGGGAGACCGAGCATGTATGGGAATGTCTATAAGGAGTCTATAAGTGTGAGAATATCTGTTCTCCATCATAACAAATTCCGCTTTAAACCTCCACCCTGCTGCGCCAATACCCCATCGTACGTTTAAAAACCCATCATGATTCTGTTTCGGCGGCCTGGCGGCCCTTTAAGGCAAGCACATCATAGTTGTTTGTGGGGGTGGTTGGGGGGGGGGGGGGATGCACCACGTGCTTACTGATTCTGATGGAAATGAAGGAGGCGGGCAGGTGTCCGGGTAGTGCAGCACACGTAGTAAGACTTCTTTAAAGCACCAAGCTCCCAGTAGGTTAACTAGAGAAATGCGTAAGGATTCTCTGAGAGCTGCCCCCCCATCTCCCCCCCTCTCTCTTCCCCCCTCAATCTCCCTCTCTTACTCGCTCACTCGTCCGCTAACTCCCCCTCTCCTGAGGTCAACGTTCACTGCACCAGCGCCGTGCAGAACAAAAGGCCTACATCTGAGGTGATCAATCCTGAAGAGGGCGAGGGAGGCAAGGAGAATGAGAAAGACGAGGAGGAGGAGGAGGAGGAGGGGTACAGTGCTGAAGGTCAGCCGTAACTGAAAGCAGGGAATGTTTGAGGGGGAGCGGTCGCTGGCGCCGTATAGGAAGTCCTCTTTAATGATATTCTTCGGGTAGACAAGACAAGTTAACGAGAGTCTCTCCTCAGAGCCGACAGGGTGCGAATTCATCAAAATGTGATGAAAAGAAGTCGGATCACCGCCGCCGCGCTGCGCTAGCGGCCTGCTACCTCTGCAGCGACGACAGGTAGCGCCACGCCGGCGGCGGTGAGGCCAATTCTGCAGCAATTACTGGATTTGTTTTTATTTTAGATTCGTTTGTTCATGTATTTTTTATGTGCTTTGAAGGAGTATAGTCAGTCCTGTACAGCACACGTGCAAATAATGGACTGCTGTTACACACTCTCACACACACAAACATGTAATCTCACTCCTCCTCGCTCTCACTAACGTGCTAAAATACACAGTAACACACACAGATACACATGCACAGAAATACACATGCACAAGCAGAAATACATATGCACACACAGAGATACACATGCACACGCAGAGATACACATGCACAAGCAGAAATACACATGCACACACAGAGATACACATGCACAAGCAGAAATACACATGCACACACAGAGATACACGTGCAGGTGAAGCATTTTGTTCCCTGTTCCCTCTGCAAACGAGATGTGGGCAATTGATTTTTTTAGTGTTGACAATTCGCGTGACAGAATACCGAACAGGCGTTTGGTGAGGAGGGAGTCTTCGAAACACAATAAGAAATATAGATGTTACTCCACGAGACTTGTTTTGTAAGTGTTGCTTTCTATCATACGTAAACAAATCAAAGTCCTTGCAGACAAACTGCCCGCATTCCTTTCTCATGTTGTTGACTAGCTTGGGGAACTGAGTCAAAACGTCACACCGGGAGAGATCTCATCCTAGTGTGTGTGTGTGTGTCTCCCCCCCCCCCCCCCCCCAGAGTTCCCAAGGCATTTCTGACTTCCCCTGCTAATCTGTATTCCACAGAGACTGGCTCGAGTAATTAGACTGTGAATCAGCACCGATGTCTTCTTACCCAGAATTGACAGGCTGACTTATCAGCCTGACCCTACTGCACTCTTGATGACCTCTAGTTGCCCTGGTGACATTTGCCCCCACGCACACACACACACACACACACACACTGCCCCGGTGTACTTTTTTATTCTGTTTCATCGTGCAGCTCACTAGCTTGCAATCGTACCTTTACCTCCATTTTGTTTCTGCTTCCCTCCATTTCTAACTGACTGAACGCTCTATTCTTGGTCACCTATTGTCTCTCACCCACTCTGCATGCACACACACACACACACACGCACACACACAAGTGATGTGCAGGTTGACTCAAAGTTTGTGGGACCCACAGTATTATCGGCAGCATCCGCAGTTTCGGGTCAAAAAAAACAAACCTCGTGGTGGAGTTCGAGCAGGTGGTGGGTGGGCGGTTAAGTTTTATACGAAGAAAAATATATCGTTTTAGATGATCAGTATTACATCACAGTTAATATCCCTCAGCTTCCTGAGCTGTATACACTCGGATAATTCACCCTGACCTGTCTAGACGTGCCTCAGCAGCGTCTACGTGAACAACGTGTGTACTGGGAGGCCTTTTGAGACGTGTGGGAAGATGGCGGCGCAGATTCACGTTTGCAGCGGCCTCACCCAGTACTGGTGGCGAATATTTTTTCCTAGGATGAATCTGGAAAGTTCCCGCCCTCAGGCGCTAGGATTGGCCAGATCTGCCTGTCAGTCAAGGCCGATGCGAACGTGCAACAACTCTAATCCTAACCCTAACCCTAGCCACGTTTGCTAGCTAACTGTTAGCCATTAGCCACGTTTGCAACCAAGCTAACTGTGCCAACTTAACTGTGTGTCTACAGTAAGTGAATTTTTTTTTCCTAGGATGAATCTGGAAAGTTGACTGACGGGCAGATCTGGCCAATCCTAGCGCCTGAGGGCGGGAACTTTCCGGATTCATCCTAGGAAAAAAATATTGGCGTACCGGTGTGGGAAGGTGGCGGCGCGAACTTTCATTTGCGGTGGCCTCTCCCAGTACCGTCCATGCAGTGTCTTTGTCCACATCTGCGTAAGTTTGTGTCTTCGTTTGACGGCTGGGAGAGCCAGCGCTGGATCGGCTGGGAGAGCTTGGTCTGCTGCGTCCTGTGGAACCACGGACCACGGCCCTGCCTGGAGCTGCGCCCGAAGAGGACACACCGAGGGCGGTCTGACAGGACATGGAAGTGGGGCAGGCTAAGCTAACTGCTAGCCCATGCAGACCATCAGTTACAATAACACCGAGGGTGGTCCGGCAGTGGCCTTGCCTAGCATTGACTGTGTTGTAGTGTCGTCGTGTGGAGTGCAGGGAGGTGTGTCAAGGGTATCTGGCTGGGAGAGCTGGCGTTGGAGCGGCCGGGGGGAGCCTGGTCTGCTGCGTCCGGTGGGCCCAGGGACCACGGCCCTGCCTGGAGCTGCGCCCGAGGAGGAAACACCGAGGGCGGTCTGACAGGGCGCAGAAGCAGGGCAGGCTAAGCTAACTGCTAGCCCAGTCATTCTGGCTGGTGTTCGCTCTCTTGGACAGTGGAATTTGTTGTCTTTGTGTTGCACGGCTGTTGGCCGGGGGAGATGATGTGTCATTTCATTTCATGTACGCAGGTGCATGAAATGAAACGACAAATAAACGTTCCCGATTCCTTTCCTATTCTTTCAACCGTTTCGACTACTCGGTGAGTCACAGGGCCACGACGCGGACGGCGTTTCAGCCCAGCCTCACGCCCGACGAAAGGAATTTGTTGTCGACTTGATTTGAATGCACTGATCAGACATGTGGCCTGGTGTCATGCATGTGAGCTGTTCAGTCCTATTGAGGCTGACCGTGTGTGTGTCTGTGTGTGTCTGTGTGTGTCTGTGTGCGTGTGCACGCGTGCACCTAGCTCCTCTACTCGACCACCTCCCTGATGGAGATGGAGAAGTCAACCATCAGATTCGCTGCTGTTTCTTTCTCCTTTTCTACCTCCAGTCTTCTCTGCTGGATTTCTGCGCCTCACTCAGTCCTGTTATTTTTTTCTCTCTCCCCCACTCTTTCTCTCTCTGTCTCCATCGTCCCTCTCTGGCTCGCTCCCTCTCGGTTTCCCTCTCTCTCCGGTTGCACACCCCCCCCCCCCCCCGCTCCTCCCAGCCTCTGCAGTTGTGCCGGAGCGATTGGGGGGGGATGATTGAGAGCTCTCTCTCCGACAGCATTTTTAAACAGACGCATCAATAAATAAGCGGCTTGATGTGGTGCGGCGAGATGTGCTGTGTGTTTACTGTATGGGTGTGTGCGCTTCCTGTGAGTGTTTGTGTGCGCTGTGTTTTTTTTTTTTTTCCCTCCTCTTTCTTTTTTCACACTGGTGTTCCGGTATGCTCACTCAATCCCCTTTTCCCCGGGGGGCGAACTCTTTGAACGCCTCTCTCTTCTCTTTCTCTCTCCCGCTCTTTTTTCTCTTTCTCTCGCTCTTTCTCTCTCCTGCTCTTTTCTCCCCCCCTCCTCTTTGTCTCGTGCTCTCTCTCTCTCGCTCTTTTCTCTCTGTCTCTCTCTCTTGCTCTTTTTTCTTTCTCTTTAGTGCTCTCTATCTCTCGCTCTCCATCTCACTCTTTTTTCTCTTTGTCACACTCCTGTTCTCTCCCTCTTTCTCTTTCTCTGTCTAGGGTTCTCACTCGCTCTCTCTTTCTCTCACTTGCTCTCTCTCTTTCTCTCTCTCACTCTGTCTTTCTCTCTTGCTCTCCCTTTCTGTCTCTCTCTCTCGCTCTTTCTTTCTCTCTGCCCCCCCCTCTTGCTTTCCATAACTCTTCCCCTTTGTATTTCTTCCTCTCTCTCTCTCTCTCTCTCTTTCTCTCTCTGGTCTCATTTCGCTCCTGTGCTGTTTGTCTCTAGCGTCTTGCTTTTGGTGTGTATTCATGCAATCTCTTCTCCCCCCCCCCCTCCTTAGCTTTCCCTCCTCCTTCCATCACCCCCTCTCTTGCTCCACTCTGCTGACGCACTCAATCTCTTTGGCACACCGTTGCTCACTTTGAGAATCCCCCAGACAGCTCCCCTGCGCTCTGTGTGTGTGTGTGTGTGTGTGTGTCTGTGTGTTCACCTGCTCCCCTGTCTGTCATGCGTGTGCTTGTGTATACGTGAGTGCAGTGCGTATCCACACAGCTGCGTATGTCGGGTGTCCTAAGAGTTGTTATCTGTCCGTGAGGTCCATCCTGCATGCATGTGTGTTAATGTGTGTGTGTGTGAGAGTCTGTGTCAAGCCTTTGCACGCACACATACGCAGCCCCGTGCTCGCTCGTGTGCTCTTATCTGTGTGCCTGTAATGTGCAGTTCCCTGTTTGTTGTTGTGTTTGCAGGTGGGTGTTTGAGTGTGTGCACTTGACTATGCATACGCAGACGTATGATTGCTCATTTGCTGGTGCTCCGTGAGGCGTGCATCTCATCCCGCGTGAGTGTGTGTGTGTGTGTGTGTGTGTGTGTGTGTGTGTGTGTGTGTGTGTGTGTGTGTGTGTGTGTGTGTGTGTGTTCCCCCACCCTCCTGTATTCCTCCCAGTGCACATGTCTCATAATTAGGTGTATATATGCACAATTAAGGGGAGGGGGTGACGTACCGTTCTGCCCGTGTCAGGATATTTGCTCTTGCCCAACACACAACCGTATAGAAGCGAGAGCCAATTTAACAAGTAGGCGACGGCGGCGCGGCTCCCCTGGCTTCTGGTTATCTTTAGAGCCCCGGCTGTGTGCCGGCGAGGGACTGCCCGCACCGAGCTTGGCATAATGAGATTCGGGTAGAAATGGAGCTGGTGCAGGGTTGCTTTTAGAGCAGCGTATCGTAGAATTCAGCCGCCCACGCTCTGCCGTCATCGCCCAAATGATACGGGGGGGGGGGGGGGGGCAGGCTTGTCACTGAAAGGTTACTGGGTCAAATCCCCTGCACCGACTCAGATTTTTTCCAGCTCTTGCGGTGATGGAGCATGATTGAGAGCAGCCCCCGCTCGGAGAATTGAACGTGGCCACATCAGTACACAGATAACTTGATGTGACGCGCCCAGCTTTGCTTTGTGTTGCTGTGGTTGACGCACGAGCCCGCCGCTCATGTTGATGCATGAGCCCGCCACTCATGTTGACGCACGAGCCTGCCACTCATGCATCAAGTGCCGTGCACACCGGTAACTCTTTTGAGGAAGTGTGCACTGGTTAGGGGGGTAAAATCCCGAGCAGGGGGAACTGCGTGATGAATACTGTGCAGACGCCCTTGAAAGAGGTGCTTAGAATAAAGGTGCCCTGACAGCGGAAGCCTGTGGCGGTACCGAATAGCTCTTGGGTTTGATCATTTGTGACTGTTATGTGGGTGGCATGGCGCTCTATTCAGTTGCCTATTAACACGGGGATCGCCGGATCAAGTCCCCGTGTTACCTCCGGCTTGGCCGGGCATCCCTGCAGATACAGTTGGCCGTGTCTGCAGGTGGGAAGCCGGATGTGGGTATGTGTCCTGCTTGCTGCACTAGCGCCTCCTCTGGTGGTCGGTCGGGGCGCCTGTTCAGGGGACTGGGGGGAATAGCGTGATCCTCCCACGCGCTACGTCCCCCTGGTGAAACTCCTCACAGCGGCCGGCGACTCCACATGTATCGGGGGAGGCGTGTGGTAGTCTGCAGCCCTCCCCGGATCGGCAGAGGGGGCGGAGCAGCGACCGGGACGGCGTGGAAGAGTGGGGTAATTGGCTGGATACAACTGGGGAGAAAAGGGGGAGGGAGGGCATAAGTGCAACCATGGTGAAATCTTTCTCTAGACAAATATGGGTTGACAAAAAGTGTGCCTGTGTGGAATAAAGGATTTGGAGTACGAGCGAGGTCGGCAGAGGTTTTATTTGAATGACATTTGTTTGCTTTGGGTTTTAGTTGCCCCTCCATCGGGTTTGCATCCAGTAAATCAATTCTCCGTCTCAGCGCTGATCAAGGAGCGGCGCTGAGAGAAACGGACGGCGTCTGCATGCAGATTCTGGCCGCCTCTGCATGCAGACGCCGCACTGCTCCAGCGTCTGACGTTGCTGCCCAGCTCGGCCCCATTGCATCATAATGGGTGAAGTTCACTTGCCAGGGACCCTCGGTGACTGGGTGGTGTTTCCCAGCCGAAAATACAGTGCCGTAACTTGGAGTAGTTTAGATTCACTACACATCGAACCCCAACCCTGAGCCTGACGGTAGACTAGGTCTAACAAAATGAGAAAAGGAAGATTTAACTGTGACAGAAATAACAGTGGCTGTGCCGTGTTAGGGGTGACATAATTCTGCGCCTCCCTGCCACGCTGTGCACTTTTGTCATTCTGATGCTTCTGTGTTGTTTTTCCCTTTTTCCCCATTTTGATTTTTTTCCCCTTTTTTCTTTCGTTCATTTTGAGCTGAGACGTGTTTAAACACCCCTTTTCTCTTATCCCCTTTTGCACAGATTACACATTTGCATCCTTGTTTTATTATTAATCTATTCTAATTGTTTGTTTTTTTTTCCCCTGTAAGCCAATTCATTTCTCTGCCTTTACATTTGAAAAGTGTTGGGGCTAGCCTCAGGAATCGACCTTTCCTAAACTCTGTCCCTTTTCCCTCACAAAATTATCTACTATAAACTTGTAGTAGGCGACTAAATGGTGTGAGCATCCTCATTTTAGATGAGAGTAAAATAAGCGAGGTAGCCGAAGTAACCAGGGGTGGGCGGAGCTTAGGACCTCCTAGTTTACGGTCAAATGAGTAATGAAGAAATTTTGGGGGGAAAGTGAAATTTCAGATTAGGTCATTCAAAAGAAACGAAGCTGTAATGCAGATTATTGTAAAATTAGACTAGCTGGGGCGTCCGCGTAGCGTAGCGGTCTGTTCCGTTGCCTACCAACACAGGGATCGCCGGTTCGAATCCCCGTGTTACCTCCGGCTTGGTCAGACGTCCCTACAGATACAACTGGCTGTGTCTGCGGGTGGGAAGCCGGATGTGGGTGTATGTCCTAGTCGCTGCACTAGCGCCTCCTCTGGTCGGTCGGAGCGCCTGTTCTGGGGGGGGGATGGGGGGAATAGCGTGATCCTTCCAGGAGCTACGTCCCCCTCACTGTCAGGTGAAAAGAAGCGGCTGGCGACCCCACATGTATTGGAGGAGTCATGTGGTAGTCTGCAGCCCTCCCCGGACCGGCGGAGGGGGCGGAGCAGCGACCAGGACGGCTCGGAAGAGCGGGGCGATCCACTCTGTGCATAACTGTAGTCCACTGACTTCCGGTTTCTACTGCGCGGGTGCGACTTGAAACTTTCCACCCGTTTGCTGGCAGGTGCAGGGGAAAGTTTGTCGACAGTTCTGTGCATGTGGTTCACATTAATCCATGGTGAATCCTGCAGGCGTCGCGAAGAACATGCCACTGTCAATAGCACACGCCAACAAACAGGAAACTGGTATGGAGGCTGCAGTAGAAACCGGAAGTCAGTGGACTACAGTTATGCACAGAGCCGACTGGCCGGATACAATTTGGGGAGGAAAAGGGGGGGAAAAGCCAAAAAATTACACTATTTGGCGGCCTACTTTAAACTCACGTGAAACAGCGTTGTGTCGTTTTCGTGTTGTGTGTGTTTGTGTGCGTTGGCCTGCTATCTCCGTGCCCCGAGCGGCACACTGACGCATCTGTCAGTATGTGAATGAGTGTCTGCTCACGTGAGCGAATGCATCAGCAGATGTGTCGGTGCACCATTCTTGTATGCAGTTATCTGTGCAGACTGGTGATGTGCAATTCTGTCTTGATGAATGTGTGTGTGTGTGTGTGTGTGTGTGTGCCTTTTCTCATTGCGTGCAGTTAAGGGGAGGAATCTCGTTCCCGACAACTTCAGTGCACCATTCTCCATTAGATACGATTCATCTGGCTGGTAGTCTGTAAGGAGAAAGTCCACCTCACTGTTGCCAGCTATTGTGTGCATGTGTGTGTGTGTGTGCAGTGCTTCCCATTTGTTTATTTATTCACGTATGATCGTCACAGCTTCCTGCAGCGAGGTGTTCCCTGTAAAGGAAGAAAAGCTCAACAGATTTGTTTAATAAATAGTCTACCTCGTGAGTGACTCCTTGCTGAGCTAATCGAAGGTTAAATGTAGATCTTCGGCGAGAACACAAGGGTTTGGCTCGTCTAAGGGAAGCGCGGAGAGAGAGATCCGGGTTGTGCTCACGTGGCCCCAGACACACATCAGCAATTTAATGAGTTGGCTCGCTCCACAAAGAGAATCCAGGACATGAAATTTAGGGTTTTTTAACCCCCCCCCCCCCCCCGCGGTTCCTTTTTTATATTGTCAGGTTTTTCTATAGGGAGTGATTTCCCCCGCAGCTATTAATGTAAGCCGTGTCAAGGATGCGATTATAAGGCGGCACGGCCATCGGAGGGCGTGTTAAAGATGTCAATAACCGTAATCGACAGCCTCTCGGCGGGGTGAAGGAAAATAAAAGTGCTCATCACGTTAATTGCGAACGATTGCGTTGGGCCGCGTGTTAGAGGTGCTGCTCACGCGTGGCTTCACTTGGCCGTTCTGAGTTGAGTTCGTAGTGCCGCTCTTTTCTCCCACCTGTTCCCCAGAGTGTCTCCAGCGCTTAATGAGCGTCGGGCTAATGGATCATGGCGTGCCGGGTTTGAAGTGTCTTTCTCGGTGCACGCGCGCATGAGTGTGCAAGTGCACACACGCACGTACGCACACACACACACACACACACGTACACACACGCACGCACAATCACATAAATGCACACATGCCTCATCAAACGCCATCTTTTTACACTTGGATTTGGCTCTGTGACCTGACTTTGAAGTACCGTGAGTCACTCCTCACACAAACCGTCAATTAGAGTCAAGCACTTTTGGATGTCCGGGTAGCGTAGCGGTCTATTCTGTTGCCTACCGACACGGGGATCGTCGGTTCGAATCCCCGTGTTACCTCCGGCTGTGGTCGGGCATCCATCCGTCCATTCATCCATCCATATCCATCCATCATCCAAGCCGCTTAACCTGCTCTCAGGGTCGCGGAGGTGCTGGAGCCTATCCCAGCAGTCATTGGGCGGCAGGCGGGGAGACACCTGGACAGGCCGCCAGGCCATCACAGGGCTGGTCGGGCATCCCTACAGACACAATTGGCCGTGTCTGCAGGTGGGAAGCCAGGTGTGGGGTATGTGTCCTGGTCGCTGCACTAGCGCCTCCTCTGATCGGTCAGGGCGCCTGTTTGGGGGGGGGGGGGGTTGAATTAGGGGTAATAGCATGATCCTCCCATGTGCCACGTCCCCCCTGCGTGAAACTCCTCACTGTCAGGTGAAAAAGAAGCGGCTGGCTTCTCCACATGTATTGGAAGAGGCATGTGGTAGTCTGCAGCCCTCCCCGGATCAGCAGAGGGGGTGGAGCAGCCACCATGATGGCTCGGGAGAGTGGGGTAATTGGCCAAGTACAATTGGGGAGAAAATCCAAAAAGAATCAAGCAGTTTTTTCTTTTCCTTTATATCGAATGTTTGATTTTCCTATTCAGTGTTTTTTTTTTCTCCGTCTCCACCGGCGTCTTGCTCACCTGTGTGAGGGCTGCAGGAGTTTCTGTTTGTTTCGAGGTCTGTGGGAAGGGGAAGCGCTTCAGGTTACGAGGTCTTGGTGCCTTGACAGTTGAAAGTGTTTGTTTATGTATTTATAGGCCGTCTGTTGCTGTGACAGTTGATGACACACACACCTCTCTTTGTTTACTGCAGTGTTGGGCCTTTCTCCTCGCCACCATCCTCATCCTCCACCTCTCTCCTCTCTCTCTCTCTCTCTCTTTCTGCCCCACAGCTCTCTGCTGCTCTTCCCTGCTGTTCACCTTCTGCCTCCTCCTCTCGCTGCTCTTCCTTCCACCTTCTCCTACTCCTTGCCTTCTCCCTTCACTTTTCTTCTTCCTCCATCTCATCTTCTGCCTCCTCCATTTTTATATTAGTCTGTTTTTCTTCGGTTTGCTGTCATCATCCACATCCTCCTACTGTGGTTTTGTTCAATGGCTAAAAAGAAGGGTTCCTTAAACTTCTAGAATGCTCTACTAGTAATTACCATCTTTTTTTTATACTTCCTCTCAAGAGCTTCGGCAAGAAAGTTGATCAGACAATAGACTGTCTGTCTGTCACTGACCTTCGCCCCTTTCCCCCCTCTTCCTCCCTAGCAACTGCTGAGGGAGATGCAGCAGATGGCCAGCCGGCCTTTCGCCACCGTCAACGTCGCCTTGGAGACGGACGAGGAGCCGCCCGACCTGATTGGAGGAAACATCAAGGTGAGCGCAGTGACCTTTTTTTGTTTTTTTTCTTGGTGTGACCAAACCCCAGGAGATCTTCCATTCTTTATTTTCTTTCTGGACTGACAGGGAAGCAGAGAGCCGCTCATCATCAGCATCATCTCTCATTCTCCCTCAGCTGGGGTAGCTGCTTCTTAAGCTATCTAGGTCATTTACATGGTTGTGCCACATTGATAGGTATTCTGCACGCCACCTGTCCAGAGCCGTTTCAGGTTTTTGAACTCTTTGAGGCAGTTCCATCAGTTTTTCCACATGCTGCAGAGGCCAAAACAGAGTCCCAATTAGCAAGAGGGGTTTGAAGTTTAGTGCAGGTCTAGTACACCTAATGAGGGGCCAGCACAGTTTACGTTTGCCCGGATGAGGCAAAGGCAGAACTCGCTTGATGAAAGTGGGCAGATGATGAGTAATACAGCACTGCTATGTCCAGCAGAGTAGGCTGAGAATTAAAATAGGAAGTCGGCTGAACCACTAAACCCATGTGTTAATCAGATGCTAAGTAGACTGGAGGTATTGTGGAGTTGGAGAACAGGTAGGAGTTTTATTCTGAGTCAAATTACCCTCCATTTGAACAAAAACCCACTCTTTAAAACTAATTGTTAGTATGGAGCTAAAACATGTTATTAGTTACTGTTTGACAAATCACTCAGCTTGTGGCGTTTGCTTACAAAACAGTTTTGGGTTGAAGGTTAGGATAACCTTTTTGAAATATCAGCTGGTGACCTCCATGTTGCAAGATTCTGACCAAATGTATATGTGGAACTTTTCAGTTAGATCATTTGTATATTTACTGTCATACAGGTTACAAATTGAGTTGTGAAAAGTACAAGGAGGGTAAGACATTCACAGTGGGTCTTGGTCCTGCTCGAATTAGTAGTCGGCTGGATACCGTGTTTGCGCGTAATGTGTTTAACGTCAAATAATTGTACAGATGTATTGGGTTAAAATATTGGATTTTAAATTCAAGTGTTGGCAGAAGAGGCCCTTGAGATTTTTTTCTGATATAATCAGTTTTGCAAAAAACGTGATTCTGAATTATCTTGTCGCACACGAATAAATTTCTTATGGATATTTGAGGCATGTATATATGGCATGCACTGAGCCACGGGCCAGATATACCTGTGTCTGTGCACTTTGTGATGAATGACCGCTGAATGCAGGTGCAGTGCAGAATTAGAAGCCTGTTTCAGAAGGGTGGCTCTGGGGCCCCATGGCACTGACAGGGCCCATGCATCTCAAGGGTTTTTGCTTCCAAGTGCAAGGTTACTCCCAGCAAAGTCTGCAAGGCCCCCTCTTGGGTAAAGCTCCAGCTAATTGACTCCCTGTTGGAACAGTATGCATCACAGAAGTTATCCGAGTCATTTTCTTAGTCTTCCTTTGTCCTCGAAAATATCCTTCCTCTGTACCATGGTCTCTTCTTCATAGTCTGTTGTTACCTAGCCTTCTCTTCTCATCTTATCTCGTCTTTTTTCTCTGTTCTCCTCTCTTTTCCTTTCATCTTATCTACAGTACCAACTCTAGACCATGTCAGCCGGTGGGCCAGAATGGGCATTGTTCTCTTTGAGAAGCCAGTTACATTAGAATTTAATGTTCTCCATACAAATGAAGGACATACAAAGCTATTTTCCTTACAAACATCTCATCGGGGGCGGAGCAGAGGGGTGGTTTCTTGGACTCCAGCCTGAATGTTTTCTCAAGAGCCCTGAATCTTTAGGATTTTAAAATAACTTCAACTTTGTGTCATTTCCCTTCAGTCTCTCTGACTAGACCAGCAAATAAATGGAACAAAAGTTGTGTAACTGCGGAAATATTGCCATCTATATGTCCGCACTAACATTGTCATGGGGGGGGGGGCTGTTGTGTTGCGTGTGTCATGTTTCATTCAGTCGTGTCAGCTCAGTGAGCAGGCTTTCTAGCTAGCTAACTAGCTATGGACATACAGAAGTTTTTCATGAGGAGTCAACCTCAGCCGCCATCCACAGAAAGTGCTTCAGCAGCATCAGCCAGTGAACCGCGGACAGATGTTGTTTAAACTTTGTGAATCCACAGCTATAACACTTGGGCTAGCAGCAGTGAGTTTGTGAGGTGACTAGCCTAATATGGATTGCTGGCTAGAAAGCTAACATTAGTTGGCGAGCTAACCGTAGCTAACATTTGCTAGCTAGCCAGCAATCCATATGAGGTTAGTCACCTCACCAACTCACTGCTACTACAAACCATGGATGGATGCATAGTACAAACATTAAGCAACACAACTTCACTCAGTAAATCTGCTCAAAATGCAATCAAATCAAATACACAGATGCCCCAACCCCTCTTCGACACCAAATTATTTGTTAAACAGTTGTCAGTTGGGGCGTCTGGGTAGCATAGCAGGCTATTCCGTTGCCTACCAACATGGGGCTCGCCGGTTCGAATTCCCGTGTTACCTCCGGCTTGGTCGGGCATCCCTACAGGTACCATTGGCCGTGTCTGTGGGTGGGAAGCTGGATGTGGGTATGTGTCCTGGTCGCTGCACTTGCACCTCCTCTGGTCGGTCGGGGCGCCTGTTCGGTTGGGAGGGGGAACTGGGGGGAATAGCGTGATCTTCCCATGCGCTATGTCTCCCTGGCAAAACTCCTCACTGTCAGGGGAAAAGAAGTGGCTGGCAACTCCGCGTGTATCGGAGGAGACGTGGTAGTCTGCAGCCCTTCCTGGATCGGCAGAGAGGGTAGAGCAGTAACTGGGATGGGTCGGAAGAGTGGGGTAATTGGCCAAGTACAATTGGGGAGAAAAAGGGGGGGGGGGGACAGTTGTCAGTTAAATGAGTTACACTGCTGTCAAGTTTGTTTACATCAGGTATGTCATAGGCAGTGAGCGTGACGTGCAATGTTAGCAACTCTTTTGGATAACATTACATTAAATGTTAAAAGTCTTTGTTTATATGAACAGATAAAAACTAAACTTTTCCAAGAAACAGGAAATAGGTTGCCATTGATTAACCCACAGCCCACAGCGCTAAAACATGAGCTCTGTTTTTCTAGCCTGTATTTGTTTACAGTTTGGAAAATTAAGTTATGCAGAATTAGCTATTATAAGTTCTAGTTTGCTATATATCATTGGATGTACTGACAACTGTCACTGGATTACTTTGATACTGAAGAACACTTGAAATGTGATGATTCCCAGACAAGTTCTGGAGTTATAAGGAGCTTCTTTTTTCTCTGATTTGTAAGCAGATTTATGGATGTTTGTTTGTGATGGACATCAGGAATAATTGTATTCTTGGAAAGTGTAAGTCAGACTGACTCTCAAAATGTGTGTCATGTCTGTGTTCAGGTTTGACTCTGATTTTTGACACAGAAATTGACACTGACGTGATGGCTGCTGTAAGGTTACGAAGTTGACGGTTGAATTTATCGAGAATTCATCCAGAGAATCTCATGACAACTGTTTCAAACCTTACAGAATCAATGTGAGCTAAAGCACACGAACTGTAAAGCTGTGTAGTATTATATTTAAACCCCATAAACATTGCATATGGTGTGTAGGCCTTCCACATGTAATAAAACAGAAACACTGCTTTATAGCTATATTTTCATCTTTACTGTCTAAAACCCGGTTTTCCAGTGAGAAAAGTTCATTTTTAATAAGGTTGAATTTATGCTCCTTCCAAATGCCATCAACCGCAAAGGTAATTTAGCTTCTCTATGTAAAGGTCTACTCAGAGCCTTATAGGGCCTTTCCACACCTGGTTTTGTTACATAGTATACATTTTATCTGGTTAGTTTTGGTCTCACATTGCAATTATGCGAGCGCACTAAAGAACTTTACATGACGTACCTACTTCCTGTTGTCATCACCTACGTGGAATGTGTCTCCCTGTACTTTACATTGATTGGTTTGTAGACGAACATGCGTCTGATGTCAGTGTATTGTCAATTCTATCACTTTTTTTGTGGGGGTGGGGGGTTTGGCCCCCCCCCCTTTCTCCCCAATTGTACTTGGCCAGTTACCCCACTCTTCCGAGCTGTCCCGGTCGCTGCTCCACCCCCTCTGCCGATCCGGGGATGGCTGCAGACTACCACATGTCTCCTCCAATACATGTGGAGTCGCCAGCTGCTTCTTTTCACCTGACAGCGAGGAGTTTCGCCAGGGGGACATAGCGCGTGGGAGGATCACGCTATTCCCCCCACCGACCAGAGGAGGCGCTAGTGCAGCGACCAGGACACATACCCTCATCCGGTTTCCCACCTGCAGACACGGCCAATTGTGTCTGTAGGGGCGCCCAACCAGGCTGGAGGTAACATGGGGATTCGAACCGGTGATCCCCATGTTGATAGGCAACAGAATAGACTGCTACGCTACCCGGGCGCCCCCAAAGCACCCTTAGTATTTAAAGAGTATTTGTTGCCAATTTTATTAAAAAGTCTCCAGTGTATGAACAAAATAATGAATGTGCTGGTTTTGGCTTACCAGCTGTCTTTGATGGGATGCACAGCTGCCCCTCTCTCTCTCTCTCTCTCTCTCTCTCTCTCTCTCTCTCTCTCTCTCTCTCTCTCTCTCTCTCTGTCTCTCATACACACACACACACACCAGCTTTGCTAAGGAGTAAGAAGATCAAGAGAAGAAGTAACTATCTAGTATTAGCAGCCAGATCTCACGATCTAGTATGTAGTTGGATCTTACATGATGAGTTTGTAGGAATGCAGTATTTCCCATATATCCCTGCTCAGCCTGATATTCTCCACAAGCTAGACTGGAGAGCGGAGCTCAGCTTAATGAGCCATTAAAGTTAGCCACACTGCCACCATCGCTGTGCACCATGCAGTTCATGATCTCGTGAAGACGGAGTAAATACCTCCTCCATAATGTTCACTAGCGGACCAGGGTGGAGCTACAGTAGAGAGCTGTTAAATGACTGCTCACCGCTCCGTCCTCTTCTGTGGATGCCTGACATAGTATAATAATATATGGTTATTTATTGACTTTCAACTTTGTGGCGTATTTCTGCGTCTTGTTCTTCTGTGCATCAGTCCATCATCTATTAAGAGTTGATTAAGCATGCTTTTGTTGTTGCTCTGCCTGTTTTTATTTTTATTTCTTATTTTTATACCTTGCAAAAACAAATCAAAATTAAATGGAAAAAAATAGCTCGGGGGGGGGGGTCAGGCTAATTATTGAGCTGCCCCCTTTAGATTTCAGAATTGCCATTGCTTGTCTTTCTTCCCACTCCCTTGCTTTCTCTACTCTTATCCTTTCTTCTTCTTTTCTTAATTTTCTTAGTTTTCCTCTCATCTAATGTCCCTGGTTTAATACAGCATCCTGCTCTCATTTAAAATCCCTACACTGTTCTTATCACTGGCGTGAGGTCTCCTGCTGCCCTTATCTACAGTTCAGATGTGTGTGTGTTTGGGGGGGGGGGGCAACTCTATGACGAATTGAAGCGGTGGAAATCAGCTGGAATCCTCTGTCACCCCCACCTATTCTCCTCTGTCTCGGCTCTACCGCTCCCCCTGCCTCTCCTCTTCTTTTCTCCCATTCTTCCCAGCCCTGCTCTCCTCCTCTCCGTCAAACCCTGAGCAGAGATCCAATTTAGATCTTCCTTCCCAGTCTCCCCCCGTCTCTCTCTCTCTCTCCCCCTCTCTCTCTCTCTCTCTCTCTCTCTCTCTCTCTCTCTCTCTCTCTCTCTCTCTCTCTCACTCCAACACTCCAACAGCTCCGGCCCTCGGCTCACACTACCCTATCTCCCCCTGGCCCGGGTTGAGCAGGTGAAGACCAGCTTCTCCCCATTGTTTTCCGCCCTCTTTTATCGAGAGGCCACGGTGGAGCATTATGACCCGCGTTCGGAGAAGAGAGAGAAGGGGGGACGTTGGGGCGATGGCGAGCTGCCGCCTGGCGCGGCAAGAGGGAAGATCATTAAAGTTGTTTATGGCCTCCATGGGAAGTCCAAACTCGCGCTGACAGTGAGATATAAACTCCCCGCTCCTCCCCGAATGGAGTGCGGTGTCTTTGTGGGCAGATGATTATGTTTGTGATGCGTTCCTGTTTTATTTATAGACGCCCTGGGCTGTCGGGGGTGAGGCGGTGATGACAGGTGATGTGGGAGATGCTGGCCGGTGACTAAGAAGCAGTTGTGTTTTATCGAAACTAATTCTACCTCGCCATTAACAACACCCGCGGTCGTTGAATGGTGCGTTATACTTTTCGGCATTTCATCGACACCCTTATCTACAGCGGCTCACCAAACGTGTCGAGTTATGATAAGCCTCGCCCCCATAGATTGACAAAATAATAAGCGTTGACAAAATAGTAAGCAGTCGGTGAAGAGTCGGGCAAGGGCGGAAGCCGAAGCAGTTTGATAAAGGCATCCGCGTCCACGGGAAGATGATGAAGTGAAAGGTAGAGAAACGTCTCGTCAACAAAAAAATGTTTTTTGTCGTTCTTCTTTTTGTTCTTTTCACTGGACTTAATAGGAAAAAAATACAAAAACCGTGTACAAAATGTCCCCTGCGCCACCCCAATTAATTTGCATTATTTGAAGTTGTTTTATATTTTCACTTTTTAACAGCTTTTCCTTGTTTTCATTTACTAAAAGGTTCTTTTCAATTTTATAAATGTTACGTCTTCACACATCCCCAGTTTCCCTTCCTGTCGTCAGACTCACAACTCGCACAATTTTGTCGCACTCGTGCAACGACAATAAAAGAGGCATTGAATAAAAACTTTTGGTAACACTTTCTATGAAGCTTGCATCTATAACGCCCTATAAGCATCTATAACGCCCTATAAGTGTAGCTATAAGTCATTGTAAGATTCATTATAACCATGTATACGCCCTCACAACACCTCATAACCACCTTTATGATACATTATGTCAATTTAAAACGGATTTATGCATTATAATTTATAATGCATAAATACATTTATGATGACATATTTATAATTTATAAATATGTCATCATTAGCCTGTTTATCTGTCTAATGTCATAATGCATTATAGCCAACTTGTTTTGCTGAAGTTTTGTAGAGAAGCTATTTCACAGTCTTCAGCCATAACCGTTAGTCATTGTAATACACATTATAGAAAAGTATGGGCCTTATAAATGCAGTAGATGCTTATTGGGCATTATAGATGCTTATAGGGCGTTATAGATGCTTATAAGGCATTATAGATGCAAGCTTCATAGAAAGTGAACTTTTTCTTTTTGGTCGGAGGGTTCTTCTCTCTCCAGTCCTTTGCCTTTCAGCATGAATAAGCGACAGCGAGACAAAACACACCCTTGCCAAACACAAGTCAAGCCAAACACACACTCACCCAAGTTGACTCAGAGGAAGTTGCTGTACTTGGTGGGTAATAGCCGCAAGAGGTTTAAAAAAAAATGTTTTCGCCTCCTTTACTAATTCATTGTTTGGGGGTTTCTTTTGGTGGGGGGGGGGGGTCGAATGCGGGGGGCTCGTTTCCTCTGAGCGCCCGGAGACTCGTGCGCTGGATGAAAGCCGGCGGCCTCCGTGCACGGGGCCGCTGCAGCAGCCTGTGAGGTGTCCGTGAGGCTCAGTCCTACGCACCGGCCTAATTACCGCAGGTAATTTAACGGAACGTTTTTGCCGCTCCGCCTGGCTTGTCTAGATAACTTGCCAGTGTACCGGGGGGGGAGGGAGTTGGTGATGGTGGTGGTGGTGGTGGGGGGGGCTTAAACAAAGGCCTTCATCCGGGGAACGTTATTAACACACAGCCTCTGAAGAGGATGCGGGGGAAAGACACTACCTTTAGGGGACATCTTATGCATAAATCCCACCACAAACAAACGCACACAAGCGCACAGACGCACACACGCAGTAAGAAAGGCTGCGTAATTGAATTTTATGTGGTGTTTGTTTTTGTTTTTTTTCTTCTTCCTTAAATTTTTTTTTCTTGCTCAAAGTAGAGTGGGCGCGTCTGTTGACGGAGATAAATCTTATTGGAGGGCGGTGTGCCGTTTTCCAGTGGTCCCCATGAATTTCACAGTCAAAAAAGGGGGCGCGGGCAGCGTCGGGCTCTTCGCCCCCCATTCCATCAACGGTCCGCACAACCGATAACACAGTGCCGCCCATCGAGATGGAAACGAACCCTCGTCATGTCCGAGGTCTGTCCGTCGGCCCCCACGACCCCGAATCGATGTATCAGCGGCATGTATTCCCCCTGACCAGTTTGAATAAGGAGTCGCCGGTTTTGGAAAGTGAGAAACAACCACGTAAAACAGGCTTGACCCGACGAGCGGTGCGCAGCTGCTGCATTGGAAGTTGGACTTGGCGGAGGTGCGCTCCAGCAGCCCAAAGCTGTGAAATTAAAAAGCTGGCTCTCTTTTGTGTTTAACGCATAAAGCACAGATGAGCTGCAGGTAGGCTCGTCGTGGGCAAGTTTTTATTTAATTTAGATTGCAAACACACAGGATGAGAAGTAAATATTGCCCGGGGCAGCAACAAAGCTGGGCGCTGGAGCTGACCAAGCGCCGCCGCCGGCAAGGTCAGCAGGATTGTTCCATCTTTCCTCGGGGGTTGGAAGGGCTTCTGTGTTGTTGTTCCACAAGGTTGTAGCGCAGTTGTTTCTGGGCAATAACAGCTGAACTTAATGATGTTCTAGCGCACACTCTTTTGTTGGAAATTGAAAGAAATTACCCTCGGTGGAGAGCGGGGAAGTGTTAATCCGGCTTGTTAATTGGTTGGTGATCCATCGCTTCTTTTTTTTTTTTTTTTACTGTGCTCAGCTTTTTAAAAGGTGATTTCAGTTTTTTGTTACAACCTAGGTCTTCTTTTCCTCGTTTTTGCCATTGTGCAAATCAGTGTTGGCAGCTCAGATAATTATGTTGACTTGGACTTGTTGAACCTTGTCAGACAGTCGCATTTCATGGCCCTGTAAGACACCAGTTTAAGTCCGTGTCCCGTGGCAGTCCTGTATCCAAGATCCCAAGAATGACACCGGTGGCTAAAACGACATCATAATCGATATACATGATGGCAGAAACTGCCAAACTAGCCTCATACAAATTAAAGCAGGGTTAGGGTAGGCTACAGACCCCAACCCGAAGGGTCATTGCCGATGAATAGATGCTGAAAAGTGTGAAGTGTAGCAAGTCGTTGGCAGTTGGTGCTGCACGATTAACCTGATCGCCAACTCAATGTCAGCCTGTGCAGTTACGTAGCCGCAAAAGGCTGCCATTTAATTAAATAATAAAATATGTGTATTTGAACGTCTGTTTGTGTGCAGTCTGCATATCTACGCCCATAATTAAGAGATGACCAATCAGTCTCTGTTTAGGCAGTGAAGTGCGTGCAGTCTACGGTCACATGACTATCCGGTGTGCCGCGTGCAGACCGGAAAGAAGGATGACAATGAGCAGGTTAATGCTGATGAACTGGCGGCACGGTGTCACAGTGGTCAGTGCTGTCGCCTCACAGCAAGAAGGTCCTGGGTTCGAACCCCGGGGTTGTCCAACCTTGGGGGGTCATCCCAGGGCATCCTCTGTGTGGAGTTTGCATGTTCTCCCCATGTCTGTGGTGGGTTTTCTCCGGGTGCTCCAGTTTCCCCCACCATCAAAAAGACATGCATGTTAGGGTTAATATTCCTTTCTGTGCCCCTGAGCAAGGCATGGCGAGACCAACTGGAGTTGGTCCCCGGGCGCTGCACGGCGGCTGCCCACTGCTCCTCACTACACAGCTAGGGTGGGTTAAATATTTTGGATTCAAGCTCAGGGACATTGAGCAGAAAGAGGTACTGTGTAAAACCTGCAAAATGACAGTCGCTACATGTCACGGCAACACAACACGTTTGTGTTATTTGTGTACATATAAATTTGTTTATTATATCGCAACCGCAAATCGCAGTATTGTGACCTTTTCACCAAACCGTGCCGCACTAGTGGCAATCACAGAGTTGTCTTACTTTGAAAATGTTGGCGGGTTTTACAGCGAGCTTTCTGGACTTTTCCACGCCTTAACTGTACCATCAAAGCAGCTTGTCGGTCCCTGGTGGCGTGTTGGTATGCAGGCTGTGTTACAGTCAAGTTAACCCTCCCTGAGGTGGGCAGCCATTCGCTATTTTCTGCTGAAAGGTCATCGGCGCCACTTGGAAAATGCAAAACGAGGCACTTCCGTCAGCACCGGTGACCGTATCGTGGCGTGTGTCTCCTGAACGTTTGTCGTATGGCAGGAACGGGTCAGAGTTGTCCTAAGCTTCGGGCTGCTTTCGCCACATTCACCAGCAGCTGGTTGCGCGTTTAATAGTCGCTGTCTGTTGTCGACTTTAGCCAGTGGTGTGACTGTGGCGTTTCAGCCCAGTCGGTCAGCCAGTCTCCCCGTCAGCTGCTGCAGCTCTACCCCACTGAGCCCATTTGTTTGCATGTGGACCGGTCCTGCTGTCTGGACCTGGAGGGCTTTGCCCACTCAGGCTCAGGTGCACAGGCTGGTGTCTGGCACGCATATGCACACACAATACTCACATACAAGTGTTTCTGCACAAACAGACACAAAATCGTGTTCCCCCTCGGAATTTGCACAAACCCCACAAATGATCGCACACCCACACACACATGCAGAGTTAATCTATGCACAGATAGACGCGCACAAAAACTGAATTCCCTTCTCTCAGTGGAGCGTTGTGCTGAGCCATGCATGTGCACACACGTCCACAAATCACATGCATGTCTGTAAATGTGTTTGGCCATGTGCACCCCCCCACACACACACACACACACACACATACAAGGACATGTTGATACACAAATACATAGGCGTGCACAAACACACACACACACGGATCAGGAGCGCCCTGGTCTTTTAAGCTGCTCCCTTGCTAGCTGTGACAGCCTGTGTATCCTGCTGGTATGAAAGGTAAGCCTCGGAGAGATGGAGCGAAGAATAAACGTGTAAAATGGGTCAGAGCCTGAATATCATTACAGTCTTATTTCCTGTGTGCATGCATTATTGTGTGTGTGTGTTTTGAGTGTGAGACAGAATGAAATATAGGTCTAGATTGAATAGTGTCTGTGAGAGTGTGTGTGTGCGTGTTTTAATTTCTCCACACTTGTGAAGAATAAATGCCCTCATAAGGATAGTGTATTGCTGAACCACCTACGTCGTGCGGAGCTAAAATGGTCCCCATGAGGTAGGTGGTTCAGAAGTGGGTCATTTCTTGGCTCGGGTTCGGTTTACGACAAGTTGTGTTTGTGGTTTGGCCTAGGTGTAGTGTTAGAGTTAGGCATTTGAATGAGGATCCAGGTTAGGGGTTATGGTGTGACGTAAATTTGGGCTGGTTTTGGGTATTTTAAGGTTAAGGAGGTAAAGGTAATGGTTGAGTTAGCATTAGTAAAAGGGTTAACGGTAGGGTCCGTTTGAGGGTTTGGGGTTAGAGAGAAAAGATTTTGGTAATTTCTTTGTCCCCGTGAGGATACTAAAAAAATGTGTGGGTGGGTGGGTGAGAGAGAAAGTGTCAAATCATGCTGTTATTTTCCTGTCCAGCTCAGGAAATAGACAAAAAAGGTTGCAACGGGGCGGGGGGGGGGTGCCGGGTAACACAGCGGTCTATTCCATTGCCTACCAACACGGGGATCGCTGGTTCTAATTCCCGTGTTACCTCCGGCTTGGTCGGGCGTCCCTACAGACACAACTGGCCGTGTCTGCGGGTGGGACACCGGATGTGGGTATGTGTCCTGGTTGCTGCACTAGCGCCTTCTCTGGTTGGTTGGGGCGCCTGTTCCAGGGGGGAGGAGGAACTGAGGGGAATAGCATGATCCTCCCACGCGCTATGTCCGCCTGGCGAAACTCCTCACTGTCAGGGGAAAAGGAGCAGCTGGCAACTGACTCCACATGTATGGGAGGAGGCATGCGGTAGTCTGCAGACCTCCCTGGATAAGCAGAGGGGGTGGAGCAGTGACCAGGATGGCTCGGAAGACTGGGGTAATTGGCTGGATATAATTGGGGAGAAAAAGGGAGGATTCCCCCCCCCCCATAAATAACTATATATATAACTATATAACTATATATATATATAACTATATATATATAGTTATATATAGTTATATAACTATATATAACTATATATATAACTATATACATATAACTATATAACTATATACATATAACTATATATAACTATATATAACTATATATATATATATATATATAGCACCAGTGTGAGCAAGAGAGTGAAAGCGGTGGAGGGAAATAGAAGACTTGCCACCTCATACAGGCACAGGCCCTCTCTTGTATTGAAGGCAAACCCATGAATATTGCATCAGACGGCCAGCAGTAGATCTGCCCCGCGTTTACACGGGCAAAGCTCGTCCAGGCTTCTGCATGAGTCACAGATAAACGGGGAAGGCCTGACCTCAAAGAGCCAGGTGTGTCACACTTTGCCAGCAGTGACAAGAGTGTGCATAGTCAGCTACTCCCCTCACCCCAACAACTCAATCTCCCCTCCCAGCCATACCGATAGGAGGCTTTGCACGGGCGTGCTTGATAACCAAATCGTGACGCACACTCGGTGGCATGGTCGCAATATTTTACCTTGCAGGAGTAAAGAAAACACGACCAATTTCAGCGTGTGGCTCAGCGGGGATGACTGGGGTCGGGAGGTTTTGAGTGGCAGCGTCATAGTTAACTGTATTCAGATGTTGACATAATACTGAACTGCATTTCCATTTTCCACTCCACTGTGTAATTTATAACACAAAATTAAAATATGTGCCTTTTCTTTGCATTAACATTTTCAGACGAGGGAAAAATGACATTTCATTTTTCAAAGACTCGCCGCTTGTCACGGTTAAAAAAAAAATCATTGTAGTTCACTGTTCCAGTGACATTATCACTATCCCACTTGTTCTTCATGGCTCAAATTAAATTTGCTATTGCAGTGAAATTTTCACAGTGTCATGCTTTCGGGTTAACAAAATTCAAATACAATTTTCTATTGCCTTAATATCACCGTGACACACTTTGAAGTTAACAAAATTCACACTGTCATTCAGTCGAGTGGTGCTGGACTGCGTTTCATGAGCAAACCGCCGCTGTGTGTTCGGGCTCAGGATTGTGTTGTTTTCCGCTGTGTGTTTGGGCTCAGGATTGTGTTGTTTTCTGCAGAAACCTGCCTGTGTCCTGCCTGCCTGACACAGCTCCATTAGTCTGCTGCTGGTCTCTCTGAAGCAAAGTCCTGGCGTAGTGCAAATCTTCTTATTTACACGTTAACACTTAATTTTCAAGTTTGGTAATTACACGTTTATTTTTATGCCGTCCAGTATTTCTACCCGATCTCCCCTCGGGGGTAAATAAAGTATTGCTGATCTTCATCCTCATCCTCTGCAAGTCATTTTACCTGGTGGTGTTTTACATTATCAGTGCGAGCTTGCTGGCCCTTGTTAGCATAGCAAGCCAAATAGTGACCAGGGTGTTCTGAGAACTACCTGACAGGCTAATATTGTAAAAATGTTACTAGCCCAGATGAATTATTATGAGCATTATTACTTGTACTCGTATTACGTGTATTAATATCCATGATGCACTTTTGAAGTTTGAACACCAAAAAATCATAAATCAAAAGGCTGAGTGCCACATTGTTAAATGGTCTATTTACACCTACTACTACTACTACTACTACTACTACTACTATTACCACCACTATTACTACTACTACTACCACCACAACTATTACTACTACTATCACTACTACTACTACCACCACAACTATTACCACTACTACTACTACTACTACTACTACTGCCTCCACTATTACTACTACTACTACTACCAACACCACTATTACCACTACCACTACTACTACTTACTACTACCACTACTACTATTTACTACTACTACTATTACTATTTACTACTACTACTATTACTTACTACTACCACTACTACTATTACTACCACTACTGCTACTACCACTATTACTATTACTACCACTACCACTACTGCTACTACCACTACCACTATTACTACTACTACCACTACTACTACTGCTACCACTACTACTTACTACTACTGCTACTTACTACTACTACCACTACCACTACTACTACTATTTACTACTACTACTATTACTTACTATTACCACTACTACTGCTACTACTACTACTAATTATTACTACCACTACCACTACTACTACTACTGTTACTACTGCTACTTACTACTACTACTACTTTTGGCTGCTCCCGTTAGGGGGCGCCACAGCAGATCATCCATTTCCATCTCTTCCTGTCCTCTGCATCTTCCTCTGTCACACCAGCCACCTGCATGTCCTCCCTCACCACATCCATAAACCTCCTCTTTGGCCTTCTTCTTTTCCTCTTCCCTGGCAGCTCCATATTCAGCATCCTTCTCCCAATATACCCAGCATCTCTCCTCCACACATGTCCAAGCCATCTCAAACTTGTCTCTCTTGCTTTGTCTCCAAACCGTCCAACCTGAGCTGTCCCTCTAATATACACGTTCCTAATCCTGTCCTTCTTCATCACTCCCAATTAAAATCTTAGCATCTTCAACTCTGCCACCTCCAGCTCCACCTCCTGTCTTTTCATCAGTGCCACCGTCTCCAAACCATATAACATAGATGGTCTCACTACCATCTTGTAAACCTTCTCTTTAACTCGTCTATTTACACTTACATTTACTCTTTTAGCAGACAATTATATCTAAAGCAGCTTACAGGAGAGTCACAAATTAGCAGATGAATTCAGACGTTACCGACTGGCATCACAGAGTGCTAAGTAGATATCACACCATAGCCGAGAATGCATGTCAAGTGGAGGGCATTCAGTGTAGGTGCACCTTAGAGCATTAAGAGGCAGGGAATTGTGAAATCAAAGTCCACAGTAAATTTACATTGCCACAAGTCAGAAAACCGACACATTAAACCATCCAGTGCATAGAAGAATGAGCTCGGTGTAGTGGTGTTATGTAAGTATGAGCGCGATCGTAACAGTAACAGCTTGCACCAATTCAGATTCATTGCAAAGTGGTCACCACAGATTTACGTCTGAGGATTGAAGTAGGCCTTGAAGAGGAAGGTTTTTGAGGGAAGTCGTTCTAATGGAGACCCGGAGTTTGGTACGTCATTGTGGGGCCAGGTGCGGGAAAAGTCAGGACTGAGAGCTTGGCACTTTAGTAGAGTTAACAGGTGGCAGCCTACCAGAGATAGATTGAAAAGGTCCAGCGAGTCTGGAGGGAGCTAGGAGTAGAGCCACTGCTCATTCCAATCGAAAGGAACGGGTTGAGGTGGTTCGGGCATCTGATTAGGATGCCTCCTGGGCGCCTTCCTTTGGAGGTTTTCCTGGCACGTCCCGGAAAAGACCCCAGGGTAGACCTAGAACTTGCTGGAGGGACTACATGTCCAATCTGTCCTGAGAATGCCATGGGATCTCCCCCAGGAGGGGCTGGAGGATATTGCTGGGGAGAGGGACGTCTTGAGTGCCCTACTTAGCTTGCTGCCACCGCGACCCGACCCTGGAGAAGCGGCTGATGATGAGATGAGATGAGATGATGAGGTCCTGGGTTTTGAACTTCATGAAGGCAGCAGTAGGTAGCCAGTGTGAGAACACAATAGAGAGAGAGGGGTGATGTGCGTATCGACGAAGTTTAAAAACCAAGCATGCACGTCATTCTCTGCAGAATCAAAAAATATACTTGAAAAAGTTAAAGTACACTGTAACCAGACTCACACATATCAGATATTTATTCATACATGTGTAGTTCAGAGGGAATAAAGAAACACCAGGTTCACTAGTTCACGCTACTTCATTGAAATCCATTGTAAGAAAACCACATATGTCCACAGTTTGCAGCTCAAAAGTCGCAGCAGTCCATTTTAACAATGTAACATCAGAACGGCTTTATTGTGACAGTTGCCGCTATGTAAGCTAAAATGTATCTAAAGTGCAAAATTTTGTTATATTTTGTACGATAATTTAAAAGCAGGGGTGTTTTTTTTTTCTGTTCCTGAAAAGAATTGATTTTTAGAGAAACTTGGCTTTCATCAGACAGCAACAAAGCTGGGATGGCAGTGTGTCTACATTAATGAAAGCGGAGAGTTATGCAATGCTTTTAACTAACTGTTCCCTGTCATGGGTGTCAGGTTGGAAAATTAAATTTTGCTCTAGTTTATTGCACCGGGGAGAGCCATGTGTACGCAAGTTTAATTCTAACCCAACGCCACACCAGCTAATTTCACAATAGTTTTCCACTGGCTGGTCCGTGCTGGTGCTGGGCCGGAAAGGGAACCCAGATATATACATACATGGCTCTGTTTTTTGGCTTTTTTAATTTTTTAATTTTAATTTGTGTTTTTTATTAGGTTTCGGTTGTGGCCTTTGTGTGTACAGTGTTGAAAGTTCTGCGATAAGAGCTCAGTCAGACCTGGATTGTGAAAGCTGTGTACTGTAGAGACCCACTATAACTTACCATCTGTTAATATTTTAGCTCCTTTTAGATTCTGTAAAGATAAAAACGTATTCTCAGCATGCTGTTGCCTACTTGGTATTCCTGGACATGAACATAATGAGATGGTTGGATGTGCTGAGCGAGTCAAATTCTTTTGTATGGGCAGATTTCCTTGCCTAAGAAAACTTTAGAGCTGCAGAAGTCAGTCAAGAATGAGGCAGAGCGGGTGTCCGGGTGGCGTAGCGGTCTATTCCGTTGCCTACCAACATGGGGATCGCCAGTTCGAATCCCCGTGTTACCTCCGGCTTGGTTGGGCGTCCCTACAGACACAGTTGGCCGTGACTGCGGGCGGGCGGGGGGGAAGCCGGATGTGGATATGTGTCCCGGTCGCTGCACTAGCGCCTCCTGTGGTCATTCGGGGCGCCCTCTAGGGGGGGTGGGGGATCTGAGGGATGATAGCGTGATCCCCCCACGCGCTACGTCCCCCTGGCAAAACTCCTCACTGTCAGGTGAAAAGAAGTGGCTGGCGACTCCACATGTATCAGAGGAGGCATGTGGCAGTCTGCAGCCCTCCACGGATTGCCAGAGGGGGTGGAGCAGCGACCGGGACGGCTCAGAGGAGTGGGGTAATTGGACAGGTACAGGATTAGAGTTGATGGGGGGGGTGTCAATGGAGAGTTTTAATCAGCCATGCACACATGTAGGTCTTAAGGATAAAGGTCGTTCTCTACTGATTCTGTGGGACTTGATAGTGATTGTGACTGACACTCAGGACCTCAGACGGTCATAACTGACACGGGTAAACATGTTCCAGTGACTGACTCCTGGATGTTTGCCCAACTCGTCTTATTGACACAAGTGATGAGCAAAATACTTTTTTCAGTGTTCTGTGGAAAAAGAAATTCTTGGTCTGACAAACACAAGGTCATCCCGTGCTCGCTACAGCACCTTGCTGAAATGTCTAACAAAATAAGATGGAGAGCCGTTCTTAAGGGACTTTTGCTTGAGTAACGGTGTTCAGAATATTCCCAGTGTGATACCCTCTATGTCTGTATACATTTCTGCTTACATGTTTCTGTAACGGGCCTCCACAGCCCCCTGAATTCCTAATTTTGATGTTTTTGATAGTGTTACTTAAAGGGAAGCAATCATGGCGTCTGGGTGGCGCAGCGGTCTATTCTGTTGCCTACCAACACAGGGATCTTGGGTTCGAATCCCCGTGTTACCTCCAGCTTGGTCGGGCGTTCCTACAGACACAATTGGCCGTGTCTGTGGGAGGGAAGCCGGATGTGGGTATGTGTCCTGGTCTCTGTGCTAGCGCCTCCTCTGGTCGGTCAGGGTGCCTGTTCAGGGGGGAGTGGGAACTGGGGGGAGTAGCGTGAGCCTCCCATGCGCTACATCCCCCTGGTGAAACTCCTCACTGTCAGGTGAAAAGAAGCGGCTGGTGACTCCACATGTATCGGAGGAGGCATGTGGTAGTCTGCAGCCCTCCCCGGATCGGCAGAGGGGCTGGAGCGGCGAACAGGACAGCTCGGGAGAGTGGGGCAATTGGCCAAGTACAATTGGGGAGGAAAAATCCACCAAAAAAAAAAAAGAAAGATTCTGATTCTGGGAACTTGGAAGATGCAAGAAAGGCAGAAACGTTCGATGTCCTGTCGCTCTGCATGTGTTACCACGTGATATGGCGGGTGTATAATGTTTGTGTTTTCTCTCTCTCTCTCCCTCTCCCCCCCCCCCCCCACCACTGCAGACCGTCCCCAAGCCCATCGCCCTCGAGCCCTGTTTTGGCAACAAGGCGGCCGTGCTCTCCATCTTCGTGCGGTTACCCAGGGGCAGTGGGGGCATACCGCCTCCGGGACAGTCCGGTAAGACGCAGGCGTTCAGCCCTCCCCGCCTCCTCTCTTTTGCTCCTCTCCCTTGCTTTGCGCCGCATCCTCGTTGCTCGTCGGTCTCGCGGTGGCGCGTCTCTTCCCCGTGTCTCTCCTCCAGCTCCTTTCTTCTCAGTTTCTCTCACATGTCCTCCCCATCCTCTCGTCTCTCTCTCTCATCTTTCCCCTGAGTTGTCTCTGGCGAGCTGCGGGCGTTCCGCCTCCTCTCTCTGCATTCCTCTGTTGTCTTCCGCTTCTCACCTTTCCTTCCTCTATCTCCCCCATTTATCGCTCTCTTTATAGTTTTTTCTTCTTCTTTATTTTCTCTCTGTTGTAATCTTTCTATCTTCCTTATCTCACGTCTTCCCTACCTCTCCTTTGAGGATTCTCAGATAAGACTCCGGGCTTTGCTTTCTCTCTCTCTCTCTCTCCTCTTTCTGCTTTCTCTCCTCTCTGCTCCCCTTGTCTCCTGCTCACTTTTTATTGCCCCTTCGACATCTTTCCCTCCTCTCTCTTCTGCCTGTTTTTTCTCTTTCCTATCTTTGAAGACGACATGAGCCTTGCATGTGCTGGGGTTTTTTTTTGGGGGGGGGTTTGTTGTTTTTTTTTTTGTTTTTTTTTGCCCCCCTTGCCTCCCCACTGTCGTGGTCCCTGGAACGGTCGGCGTGCCCGGAGCCCGTATTAATCACTGCGTAGTTCTTTTCGTCGTTACACACCAAACCCGCTCTCTACAGAGCGCCCCCAGTGGGCAGCACGTTGCAGAGGCTGCGTCAGCCGTGCCCCCCCCCCCCCACGTGACGCTTTCAGATCATTTCCCCGCCGACCCCACTCGCTTAAAGGCTCTCATTATCGCCAGGAGCGAGCGGCGCACAGCCTCGCCTCACATCTGGTTTTATGGTTTCCCCCAGAGGTGGACAACCCGGCTCCAGAAAGTAAAAGTACCAACCATTTATTTGCTCCACCCATGCATTTCAGCCAGGTAGGAGAACTAATTAGTGAAACCAGCTGGTTTAGTGCATGGGGTGGAGCAAATTCAGGGTTAGTACTTTTACTTTCTGAAGCCGGGTTTTCCACCTCTGGTTTCCCCCTCATCCTTCCCAAAACTCTCGCTGCCCATCTAAACTCCCCCAGACAGCCAAGAGGAGGTCAGTGCTGGATGAGCCCTGATTCGCATCTGGACTTGGTTCGGGGTGCTTTGAACAACCGAGCGTCGGTTTGGAGATGAAGGAGTTGGCTAATGGTCCCAGCATGCAACACTACAAACTATTGGACTGTGTGATTTCTTCATATTGTTGTTAGTTTGTGTGCGTGAGTGTGTGAGGAGGGGCTGTAACCCCAAACACAACATCTCCCAGTGAGGTTTGTGGTGCACGGGACTGAGTGGAGACAGAGCGGGGAGGTAAATCTGGTGGGGTTGGGTTTTTTCCACGGGTCAGGAAGTATTAATAAGCAGTAATGAAGTGTGTTATTAGTTGAACGTCTGCATTTGAGGTCCGTGATTTCACCGTCTGCTTATGTAGTTGTGTTTGGAGCCATGTGCGTTTATACAAATGTTAGTCATTAATGCGCTTGTGTGTGTGTGTGTGTGTGTGTGTGTGTGTGTGTGTGTGTGTGTGTGTGTGAGTCCACCACTAGTCATGTATTTTGCATAAGTGCCCCTGAGCTTCACATAGAACCTTACCTGTGGACAATCATTACCTAAATGCACGAAATGGAAAAAAAGTTTAAATATTAAGTGTGTAGCACCTCCTCTGGTCGGTCGGGGCGCCTGTTCGGGGGGGGGGGGACTGGGGGGGAATAGCGTGACCCTTCCATGTGCTACACCCCCCTGGTGAAACTCCTCACTGTCAGGTGAAAAGAAGCGGCTGGCGACTCCACATGTATCGGAGGAGGCATGTGGTAGTCTGCAGCCCTCCCCGGGTCGGCAGAGGGGGTGGAGCAGAGACCAGGACGGCTCAGAATAGTGGGGTAATAGGTCGGATGTGTGTGTGTGTGTTTTCAGGTCTCACCGTGGCCAGTGCCCTGGTGGACGTCTCCCAGCAGATGTGCATGGGCTACAAGGAGCGGTCAGGCGGCCTGAGGAACCGCAAGCAGCAGCCCAGCGCACAGCCAGCCACCTGCATCTGACCACGCCCGTCGACGAACACCGCTCCCCCACTCCCTTCGCCTTCCTCTACCCTCAGCTTTGACCCCCCTCACTCAGAGACGCCCTCCTCCACCCTCCAAACCCCCCACTGCTCCTCAGGTGCAGGTGCATGCTGTTATAGTGGGACAGTACTGGAGCGCAAAGCGAGGGAGGTGGGGAGGGGTTGTCCTCCTTCCCTTCTTCCCAGTGGAACTACTGTGTCCCTACATCTGTCTGGCAGAGACTGGAAACTGGGGGAAGGTGTGTGTATGTAGAGGGGAGGGGGGTACACACTACCCCTCCCAAAAGAGGAAAAAAAAAAACATTGACATTTGTCCGACACTGCCTCATTAGCGTAGAGGCGGCCACGGCTTGCTGCTAGAAGAGATCGTCATCTCGTAGATTTCGACGAATCAAGAGACACTGCAAATCCCCTTCTTCGATCATTGATGTTGTACTTAAGTTATTTGTTTTTGTTTTTTCTTCCTTTTTTATGATGTCAGGGACAGACAGAATACAGTCTAATTCGTTCGACTGTGCACACAAGCACAGGACTGACACTCTTTTGCGCAGCCGTACACTAACACTCAAACCGATTTTCCCTCTCATTTCAAGTCTCCCAAACCCCGTACCCATTTGTAGCCCACCGTCGCCTGCTGTCGACCAGCGCCATATTCGCGGCTCCCAGGCCAAGGACGGTGTCGCCAGAGCCCTGTACAGTCTGGCCCTGGAGCTAGCTAGCAACATGTTCGGTCTTCCTTTAATGAGACTTCACAGTCTGCAGACAAGCTCCATCTAAAGGGTCTGTAACATTTCTAATATGCCTCTACGTGTCGCCTACATGCCCTCTTTCTCAGCTTCGCCTCTGTCTCCTCTACAGCCTGCCCGGAGTTTTGTCTCTCAGCCTCTGTCTGTCTCTCTCCCCACGTGGCAGGCTGTCTTTCCAGCCCCCTCCATCGTTGGGAGATAGAGGCTGTGTGCGAAACGGACCATGCGGGACCTCAGAAATGGCATATCTGCATAGGCTGGATAGTAACCCAGTGTCGATTGAAACGTTTTCCAGCAAATTACACTTCCAGCAGCAAAAACAAACCAAGGCATGCTTTCAAAGCACACACAGACACACACACACACACAGTAGAGAGTTGGTAGTGGAGAAATTTCGGCAGTCCACCGTGCTGCACCGGTGCTTTGGGCTCATGTGGAGCTCGCTTCCTGTAGATTTTGCTAGCTGTGATTGACTGGGGTGATTAGGCTGATCTGCATGAGGGGAGCCAGCCCGCGGTTCAAGGGATGGTTGGGAGTTGTTGGGCGCTTCAGGATTGGAACCTCTGTCGTCGCTACCCGAGAAATCCATGGCCTCTAATTGCCGCTCCCACACAATGCATTCCCACCCCAAAGAGCTGTTCGATTGCGATTGTTCCTCGTCCCTTGACTATCTGAAGATGCCAAATTGGCTTCGGCAACTGTGACATCTGTGTTCCCGATTGTTACACGAACAGCGGAGCCACTAACACTGACATTCAAACGGCAGCGGGGTGATCACCCGGAACATGGACGTGCACCCGGACGCCGGAGGAACGCATGGCCGCCATGTTGATGGGTCAAAGGGGAGTTCTTTTCTACCCATATTGGCGGCTTCGTTAAAACAGCGCAGTCTAATTGACCGAACACTGCTCCCCCTATGGTCAGCCTCGGATATTGATTTAAAAAAAATATATATACTTGGACTACTTGTTGGAATTATCTCGAAATTCTCTGACCGCTTTCCCAGGGCTTCCTTCTTTCTGTGTGTGAGTTTTCCTCTTTGGTATCAGTTTAACCTACCCGCTCCGTAATCCTTATCTTAAATCTCTGGTCCTTTTTTTTTTTTTTGAAGTGAGGTTACCTCATTTGTCGGGGGTGGGAAAAAGCAGAATAAAAACCTCGCAGCAAACAGACAAACAGGAAAAAAGGAAGAACCGAAGCTGCTTCTTCACATCATGAGCTGCTCATTCGAAACTGGAAGAAGTGATTTTCTGTTTTGTCAGGGCGGCAAAATTATAGAGCGCCATCAGGAAAAAGAAGTTAGTTCTACTTTTTCACTCCATGTGCGGCTTGTCGTAGCAGACTTGTACTGCGCCTTTGCCCCTTGTGTAACGTGCCTTTTGAAGACCGGGTTGTGTTTGGATGCGGGATGATTTATAGCCGGACTGTGTTTTTACAGCTGATGTTAAAATCCACCTCCGGTTTCCAACTATTCCTAAACCAGAATTCAGATTGCTTTCTAAGATGGGTGGCAGAAGGTCTGGCTTGTTACGTGTCCACGTGTAAACTGACATTCCCATTTTTGTGTATGTGTGTTACTGTCCTGGCCTGTTCGATTTGTGCACACTTCCTGATTGGATTTATCCATTTAAGCTTATTTTTATTGACGTCACTGTTGTGTGTAGATTGGAGATGGAATTTTATTAATGTTATTGTTTATAATGTGTCTGACCACCCTTGTAATGTGTCTGACCACCCTCCGGAGGGAGTTGGGTAAATTCACATCTGAATTTTGTGCACTTTTTGGTATATCCAAACACAATCTAATCTCCCAAGGTGCACGTTAATGCCAAGTAGCAAGGGCCATGTACTACTCCTTCTGCAGGCCTTTAATGGAAGGCAGTCATATGCTACCTTGGCCTGTTTCGCGAGCCTGGGACTGTTATTAACTCTCCACCCTCACGGAGGAAATGGAACAATTTACCCAACCCCGTGAAGAGCTTGTCATATTTCCTTCCGAGTTTTCGCTTGAGCTCAACATACTAGAACCGCTCGTTGTCTGGTTAAAGGGCACACTTTTAGCACCAGGAAAAGGTCAGAGCAGAAAGCATGAACAAAGTTGACATTCAGTTATTATAGCGGCACCGGATGTCTGCCCGCGTTCAGAACTCCCTTCGACAACCACTCCTGGCAGTGGCGGCGGACGACAGAATCGGAGTCACTTTGCGTCCTCCTTACCCCCTGTCACACGCGTTTCCTTTATATCCTGTACAGAGGCTCTCCGTTTCGCTGACATCTTGAATTGTGCTGCACCTAGCGAGAAGTCGGGGTGGGAAATCGCCGCCAGCCACCAGCCGACTGCCTGTAAGTTCAGATTGTTGGCTGGTTGGTTCAACCTTTAGCACGTTGCCAACCATCTTTTTTGGAGATGCTGTTTGACTGTGTTAAACCAGATATTTGGGGAACATTTGGGGATGTATGAACACACATTTCTCACTCTGTTGAGGATTATAACACTAAACATTTCCTGGAACAAAAGTCTGCTTGGAGATCGCGTCCGGGTCACTTGGCCTTTACAACCACCTGTGAGCATTTTGATTTCATCTGCTGGAGTACCACATGGGTGGAGCTAGACAGAGGATAGCACTGACTGTTCTGATGTTCAGGCCGTCCCAGGCCAGTATTTGAAAATCAGTTCATTGCACTTTTCCTGTGATTGACAGCTTACACGACACTACTTGAAACAACCTGAAGCAGTAACCCTGGCACTCCAAACAGGATAAAACAAACACCCAAGAATTAAATACAAGTCCCATTTGATCCAAGCGTGGTGGGAATCTGGAGCGAAGCAAGCAAGCACCCATTTCATCCTCACGTCTTTAACCATGACTTGAAAAATGTGAAACCCATCGTCAAAAAGCCGCTGGTTCAGTTCTTGCACCAGACAGTGTCATGTTGGATCGTATGTACAATAAGAAACCAAATCCGCATTTACTGAGTTGCAGTGAAGTTGTTCGGGGGGGGGGGGTGCAGCTTTGAGATCAGAGCGCAGATCAGGTGCCATTTTTTAAATTGTTCCTTATTTATTTTGGTGAGAAATTGCACCTGATATTCATCTCAGTCCTCTGAAATGTTGCTGTTCTACGGAGGGGGCTCAAGTCGGCTCGTAATCTTAGTAATATCTTATTGCCGACTCTCACCTGGATGCCAGCAGTCATTCTGTTGGGAGTAGGCGTCATAATTTTTCAAATGGCCGTTCTCTCACTTTGAAACGAGGCTTGTGTACGAATCAGTTTGTCCTCAAGGACTCCAATGCAAGACTGATTTAAATGTACTGTAGTAGTAATTCTACAATGGATAGAAGATTGTTCTCTGTAAAATGAATGTATGGTGGGGGGAGGGGGGGTAAAAAAAAAAAAAGAGAAAAAGACAATTTTTTGGTGGCAGTGTGTTGCCCAGACATGGCTGAATGCTTCTCAACAAGCCTGACGTGAACATAAAACAGTCGGAGGGGCCCACCTAAGCCCCCGGTGGGGGGACCGAGGGGCCACGGGTCCCACCACGGCGAGGCGTGGGCTTCATCGCCCAGTGGTGCGGTTAGCCTGACACCTGGATCAGTCAAAGTCAAACCTTCGTCTCACACTATGCGGAGTATGTGGGTTGGTATACAACTACATCAGGTCAATTCACTGAGTAAATTAAGCAACTAATTGCCAAAAATAAACAAACAAAAGACAGACAGTGACTTCCAGATTAGTTGGCGTCATCGTCTCTCAGCTCTCCAGCACTCCTTTTCTTATCCTGCATGGCCAAATGTGTCCATTTGGAACTCCTTTTTTTATGTTATGATGCTCAAAACAGCTCTACGAAGTATTTGTAAATATTATTTTGACCCAGATCTGCAACCTCTTCAGCTTCCACCTATTCTTACACTAACAAATGGTTTCTGCGTGGGTCTGCAGAGTCACGCGCGCACATTTTTTGGGGTAATTTCAGCAGAAGGTTGGAAACATCAGGCGTCAAACCAGCAAATGCTCACTTGGATCGTATCATTTCCCCACTCGGTTAGGTTTTCCTGTCGTGTCCAATAATCTACAGCTGGAGTGACATAGCCTTTAGTCGCCAGACATAAGCTGTTATTAGCAGTCATTCTAGTCGGTCGTTGAGGGAGCGGGTCCCGTAAAGAAAGCGACACGTGGGATGAGCGCGGGGACGTTGAAGCGGGGACTGTGCCTGGGGCGGACGACGTCCTCTCGCGCCGTCGCGCGCAGGGAGCGAGCCCTTCTCGGTTTGGGGAGGCGAGCGAGTCCCTCGGTCCCAGCCCAGTCTCCGAGCCTCCAACTCTTCGGGGTAGCACCTCCATTTACATTGGCCTTAATCCAGTGCCTTCACCCGTGGAAAGGTATTTTAAGAGCACAATAACCTGTAAATACTTGCCGGAAGTCTTGCCCGAGCCATGACGTCACCCACGAGTGCACCTTTTCATTTTCGCTCCGACGCAGCATTATTGTGTACTTACGATATGTTTTCCAAAGGCCAATACACGAGAATAAGGCTGGTGTAAAAGAAGGCGTTGAACTCTCATTCTTTGTCTTTATATAGCGGCATTATATATATATATATATATATACCGAGGAAGTAGTTTTGTTAATATGTATAATTTAGCAGCGATGCTCGTGTTTTTTTTGTTTTTTTGTTTTGTAAATAATGAGAAAGTATTGTGAATGACATTTGTTGAATGGTTTTAAAAATCATTTATGGCAAAACTCGAGGCTTTTAAAATGTGAGTACAGTACATAGCACATTTTGTATGTAAGACGGCTGTGTAAAAATGAACAAGCATTAATAGAAGCTGATGAAACTATGTGTAAAACTTGAGGATAATAGCTTACTGAACTTGTAATTACCGATGTACATAAAAGAATGACAGAACAATTTTTTTTGTCTATTATTAAATGTAAAAATCAGACGCCTTGCTGTTTGTCTTGACTCCACCTGCCGGCAGGTTGCAGGAATGTATTGTAGCGAATTCGGGGGACAACGCAACCACAGGAGCTGCCGCGGCCGGGAAGCGAACCCGTATCGCCCGCACCGCAGGAGGCATCGCTAACCGCTCGACTAAAGGGTCAGACCCGCGAGCCAGCGGCCAGCGTGTCTACTTATCCATGCACGTTACAGTATTTTATCCACCTTGGAGCGCCGGTAGGTGCGTGGTGGTGGTGTGAATGACGATGACTTTCACAGTATCGCGGAAAACTGACAATCACACATCGAAACCAAGGTTTCAGGGCGTCCGGGTGGCGTAGCGGTCTGTGCCGTTGCCTACCAACACGGGAAACGCTGGTTCGAATCCCCGTGTTACCTCCGGCTTGGTCAGGCCGGATGTGGATGTGTGTCCTGGTCGCTGCACTAGCGCCTCCTCTGGTCGGCCGGGGCGCCTGTTCCGGCGGGAGGGGCAACTGGGGGGGGCAGCGTGATCCTCCCACGCGCTATGTACCCCTGGTGAAACGCCTCACTGTCAGGTGAAAAGGAGCGGCTGGCGACTACACATGTATTGGAGGACACGTGGGTAGTCTGCAGCCCGGATCGGCAGAGGGGGTGGGGCAGCGACCGGGACAGCCCAAAGAGTGGGGTGACTGACCAGGTACAGTTGAGGAGAAAAAAGGAGGGGGGGTCCAAAAACAAAAAACCCAAGGTGTGAAAAAAACCAACCAAACAAACACCGTGATAATTTAAACTTGCTGGAGCATCCTGTATTGTCCAGTACAACAAACATCACAAGATTGATACTTCTCCAAGGCTGCAACAAATATAAGAAACCAATGTTGTGGTAAAGCGTCTGTTAAACTTTCTATAGCGGAGCAAGCATGATAACAAGGTGCCTTTCGGTGCTCTGTTTTATATATTTATATATATATATCTATATATATAGATATATATATATATACACACACACACACACACATCCATTTTCCAAACCGCTTATCCTACTCTTAGGGTCGCGGGGATGCTGGAGCCTATATATATATATATATATGTGTGTGTGTGTGTGTGTGTATATGTGTGTGTATATATATATGTATATATGGTAACACTTTAGTATGGGGAACATATTCTAAGTAACAAAAACTTAATTTACAGTAATTTAACACTATTAACACTTGTAGTTTTGTGTTTTGTTATGTAAGAACAGACCATATTCATTAAGTGTTAGTAAGGGAGAATAACTCTTCTTGTGGTACTACCACCTTATAAAGTCCATACTAAGCAAAGCATATTGAGATGGTACTACTAATAAGCAATACTTCTGAGGTTATAGAGGGAAAACTCATAGTTAATGGCTTACTGGTTGTATAATAAGGCCATGCAGAATAAGGCATTAATGAGTACGTAATAATGACCAATTAAGAGCCAATATGTTGCTAATTTGCATGCTAATAAGCACCTAATTAATGGTGACAATGTTCCCCATACTAAAGTGTTACCATATATATATATATATATATATATATATATATGTGTGTGTGTGTGTGTGTGTGTGTATATGTGTATGTGTATGTATATACACACACACATCCATTTTCCAAACCGCTTATGCTACTCTCAGGGTCGCGGGGATGCTGGAGCATATATATATATATATATATATATATATATACACTTGGAAAAATAGAGGAGAAGAACCAAGGCATTCAACTTGTGAGGAAAAAAGATAAGATATCTTTAATACAACTGCAAGTTCAGCTGGACATAATGAAGAGAATAAAAATAACTCGGACACGTTTTGGGCATCTTACATTCATCGTGGCGTTAAGCAGAGCTGCACAGGTGAGAATAGGTTCAACAAATACAAATCAACACGCATCACCGCCAACCAATCAGATGAAAGAATTACCCCAGAACTGCCACAAGTTGAGCGCCTCGGTTCCATCACTCTTGTGCTAAACAAAACATGTTAAGGGCAGTTTTACAAATCACCCACATACCTACACACGAGCCCCCCTTTTTAAACGACAGCTACTACTCCGAGTGACAGTGCCGATGACAGACTTCTTCCACTCAGCATTAATATGAGAGGCTGCACGCAGTGTAGAGATGCTGCATCTGGTATTTATTTACCACGACTCATCACATTACCCCCCCCCACCCCACGACTGTATTTCTATTGGCCTCCATCTCTATCACTAACTCCTCTCCCTTTCAACTCTCTCTGTCTAATATATGCTCTTTGTAAACACTTCTGCCCCGGGAGTCGGTAGAGACCATGTATGCAGATGATAAAAGCCTTTATCGCCTGCACACATCATACAGGTTGCCGGCCTTTGATTCCAACTCCTTGACTAAATCCATCCTGATCATTCTGACAGCATGTGTAGCGCTCCTTGGTAGCAGTTGGTTGATAATGAGACTCCGCATCCCCCCCCCAGCCCATCCCCCCCCCCCCACCGTTACTGTGAAGCTGTTCGGGAGGCATCTCCCTGGCAGAATTTAATTACAAGTTAGAGGAGATTGTTTACAAAGTTTGCATGTGTCTGCCCGTTTTCAGGTCATCGCACTTTTCTTGTTTCCACCAAACGATCCAAAATAATTATCTCTCCTCCCGGTCTTTGATTTGTCGTGATACGCAGAGCTGTCAAGAGCCATAATGACTGGAAATTGTTCTCCTGTCACTTTCTGAGAATTTGCCTAACAAAAGGTTATGTGGCAGAATGTGATTGTCAGAAATGCTGCATTTGTGTTTGCTCATCCACGGCATATTTGCTTCTAACTGGCATTGCTGCAAACAAAAATCACAATTAGTAAAAACATCCCTGGGGCCAGCCACCTCCTGTAGCATCGCACACTATCAAATCCTGACCTCTGACCCCTTGGACAGTCATCATCCTCATTTTGCAAATGAAAGATTGCTTCATAAATAAGGGTTCCATTACCAAACTGTGTGTCCGTTTTGTGGAGAAGCTGGAGATCCCTGATGTTCAGTTCTCACATGAAAACACCTTCCGGACTGTCACTACACTGTAAACAAAGTGTGCGAGACATCAGCCACGATTGTGCTCATTAGCATACATTTGACACCAAATTATTATTGTTTTTTTGGGCTGGTTGTTATATTTACCAAGTATATCTCTCTTGGTTTGTGTGATGAAACTAATTTATTATTACAATTCCGGACAGCGAAAAGGAAAGTAAGGATTGATGACCATGTCCAAGTAATTATCTCCTCGAAGCCCAAAGCAGACTGATTGCAACTTAGTCGGCAAAACTTTTAAATTGCTACTACTGGCAGAATCAGTGTGGTTAGCAAACGGTGTTGAAAATCACACAGGTCGCTTCCTGTTGGTGGTCAGATCAGTAGCCGTTTATCAGCCGGCTGCATTGGAGAGGCGTGGAGCCCAGCTACAGACAGCGGGCGGTCTGTCCCAGATAGCTGCTGACCCAAAACAAGGAGACTGGTGCCAATTAACCACGACCATATTGCAAGCGCAGGTGGCACAGAGGCAGCTCAAGTCTTGCTTGTGATATCCTCTGACCAAAAAAAAAAAAAAAATTTGCAGAAAAGCATGGTGTGGCGAGTCCAACATTACATCGCTTTCTTGATGTGAGTAAAAGTGACAACACACTGTGGTGATAGTGCACAAGTCATATTTCAATGGGACACACTTGGATCACTTTAACAAAAGCAATGGCAAAGATCGATATGTTTCAGTTGCATTCTTTGTCTTGGGGGGAGGGGGGATTACAACAACACATGGTCTTCTTTGAGTTGGTCCAATCTTTATCCATGCTTCACATGTTCCCCGGCCACTGCCTCCCAAATCCTCCTATGTACCATCGTGTCCCCCGGGGTCATGACAGTATGTACAGCCGACGCTTACTTTCATCAGGTGTCTTTCCGTTAAAGGCCCAGAAATCTTAGCAGCAGCCGTCTACTTGGTAAGAATAAAAACAAGCAAACTGTACAGGATCCAGCCTCTGTTTAGTGTCTTCATTTTCAGGGAGTGACACGTGTCACGTCTTCAGATCCCGCCATTGGTCAGTACAGCTCGCGATACATCCGCTGACTTACCAATCACAGAGCGAGCGGAAACCAGGGCGGGAGTCTGGCGGGTGGCACACCGTGATAAGAGACAGAGGCTCCCTGAAAACCACAGGGACCACTGACACCCTGAAAACCACAGGGACCACTTTGACACCCTGAAAACTGCAGGGATCACTTGGACACCCTAACAACCACAGGGATCACTTGGACACCCTCAAAACCGCTGGGATCACTTGGACACCCTGAAAACCACAGGGATCACTTGGACACCCTCAAAACCGCAGGGATCACTTGGACACCCTGAAAACCACAGGGATCACTTGGACACCCTCAAAACCGCAGGGATCACTTGGACACCCTGACAACCGCAGGGACCACTTGGACACCCTGAAAACCACAGGGATCACTTGGACACCCTGAAAACCACAGGGATCACTTGGACACCCTGAAAACCGCAGGGACCACTTGGACACCCTGAAAACCGCAGGGACCACTTCGACACCGTCACAGCCACCACAAAAAAAAAAATCCCTGTGACGGCTTGTTTTGAAGCGTTTTCTATACCCCCTTACTTGAAAATGGCATTTCACACGGTCATTTACATGTCGAGTCTGTTCCGTGACATTTAGGTCCTCATTAAAATGTGTTTTGTCTATATGCAATTAAAAAAAACGACACGTAAGGTCGGGAAAAGATCATTCTTTCCTCTCTTTCAGTGAAACGTCATGTTACAGACACACTCGGCAGGATCATTCTGTCAGTCATCCACCAGGCATGTGCATGAAAAGGCTTGTCATGCTCTTTTCATGCTCATCTACTGAGTTTCTGACTTTGTGTTGTACACTTAATTATATGGGTGCAACTCACTCTCTTAAGAAAATAGATATGCTTTTTCCAACACTTGTGTAGTCTGGAACAAAAAAGTTCTCTAACGTTTCATCACATCATCTACGGCATGTTTTATCACTACGTGTCGTCACTGGCATACAGTAAGTACGCTGTATTTAACTGTAACACGCAAGTGGGTTTCCCCCGCCCCCCCCCGTTTCCCCCGCCCCCTCCCTTTTTCTCCCCAATTGTACTTGGCCAATTACCCCACTCTCCCGAGCCGTCCCGGTCGCTGCTCCACCCCCTCTGCCCATCCGGGGAGGGCTGCGGACTACCACATGCCTCCTCCGATACATGTGGAGTCGCCAGCCGCTTCTTTTCACCTGACAGTGAGGAGTTTCACCAGGAGGACGTAGCACGTGGGAGGATCACACTATTCCCCCCCTCCGAACAGGCGCCCCGACCGGCCAGAGGAGGCGCTAGTGCAGCGACCAGGGCACATACCCACATCCGGCTTCCCACCCGCAGACACGGCCAATTGTGTCTCTAGGGACGCCCGACCAAGCCGGAGGTAACACGGGGATTCGAGCCGGCGATCCCCGTGTTGGTAGGCAACGGAATAGATTGCCACGCTATCCGAACGCCTCGTCTTTTTTTGTTGTTTTTGTTGTTGTAAGGATGCACCCCCCCCCAGACATGTCTTACCATGTGCCTCGACCTCAAAACAGTAGTCTCGGGATACCAAACAATCGGAGATCTTCGCCTACCAACGTCTGCGGGCTTCTAAAAGCAAGCTAGTTGCTACAACGGTGGTGAGAACGGCCGCCAACAAACCTACGCTTAGTGCTTCGGAAACGCACCTTACCGGAAATGATACCCCCCCCCATCCTCCTCCGTAGTGAAACAACCCGGAGATAGCGCGAGTCACTTTATAAAACGGAGAGCTTTTAAAAACATTGAAAATGGGCATCCCGAGCACGGTTAGCCTATCGTGTCAGTTTTTAAACAATGAACGTGTTTCACCACAAATGCGACAGACAGACCTCAACAAACTTTGAAGGAGTTTTCTTCGGCGACTGCGGCTGCGCCGCCCTACAATGCCCGAGTTCCTGGTACGACGGTGTTTACAAGCACACCGCTTCTGACGTCACCGTTCCAATATGGAGGGCCGCCCTAATGACGGCGCTGCCATGCCGTTGTTTTGTTTTCTTTTTAAACTTTAATAGTTTCCACCCAGTTTTAGCAACGGAAGATGGGAAGACTGGCCTCTCAGTCTGCAGTCGAGCGAAGCGTTGGGGGACCGACTCAGTCAGGAAACACTGACAGGTGTAGCCGCCCACCGCACGCGGACATGCGCCTCGACCATGGAGATATCGTCCCGTCAGCGTTGGCGGGCGGTGGGAGGAGGTTCACGGCCCTCATCGGGCTCGTCCCAGGAGCCGGGTGCATCCGCCCCGTCCATCACAACTTGAACCACCTACTCTGCGTCACTCCTCCCAGAATGACAACGCACGGTTTGATCTCAGAACCTCGCAATAGGTGTGTAATGTCTTTGTGCCGAGGTCCACATACACAAAAGTGTGTGTGTGTGTGTGTGTGTGTACAAGAAAGAGAGACATGTTTACAGTATTTATGTCCCTATGTCCATCCTTCTTGTACGAATCAAACCTCTTTATCTGCGTTTAACAGGAGGAATTAATTAAACTCCATAACCAGAGTGTCCGTCATCCCCTCATAATTGCAGCTAATGTAAATTAAATGCCTGGTGAGCCCCCCCCCCCCCCCCCCGCTCCAATGCCTGATGAGCCCCCCCCTCGCTCCAAATTAAAAAAACAAAACAATAAACAAACCATCAGCTGAAGGAAGTGCCACCCACGTATACAGCTTACACTGACTGACAGCACAAAATAGAAACAAGTTACAGTACTTCATAAATAATCAGCTTGGGTCCTCGGTTGACGAAATGTCTTTGTTCTGTATCTCTGAGAGAAAATGGATGATGAAATTGATTTAAATTCTTTTATTTACTCCCTAAAATGAATATATTGCAATTTATGGAAATAAACTCTCCAAGTGTACATGTACAACTTAAAATACAACAACAATATACAATAATAAAAATATCTTAGCGTGGTTTGACTTGCAAAGATGTGTGCTTCCATCAAGCATTTAGAAGTATGAGCTGGCACCAAAGTTTCCTCTATTTTGATAACTAAAAATAAGAAAGAAAGTGACGTTGGAATGACGAGTAAAGCTGAATGAGCAGAGTGCCTCATGTGGACACACACACACACACACACACACACACACACACACACACACACACACACACAACTGCCTGGACGCTAGCAAAACGTTTCTGTAGTTCATCCGAGGAAAGTCTTGACACTGAGTATTTCTTTTTTATTTATACATTAAGGAATGTTCCGAGACAAAGAGAAAAAAATCCATTTCTTCTGAGAGTCTTAACTGCAACTGCATCTTCAGTACAAAACAGCCCTCCTCTTCCTCTTCTCTGTACACCTTCAAAACCCTCTTCCCTGTTTGCGTGGATGGATATTGTTTTGGATGCCTGTGTGTGTGTGTGTGTGTGTGTGTGTGTGTGTGTGTGCGCGTGTGTGTTTGTGTGTGTGTTTGAGCCCAGGCATATATGGAGTGTTATGGGGGTGTAGACTGAGAGTTGTTTTTGTTTTGTTTCATTGTAATTCCTGGTGTCCCCCACGGCGCGATCACTTTCTTCTTCTACATCTTCTGAAGCGCGCAGGGCGTACGATACATCCACTCTGAGTCAAGATTCACAAAAAAAGAGATTAATGCAATTTGTGAAGGAGAGGGGTTGGGGAGGGGCTGGGTGGTGGTGTTTGGGGGTGGGGTGGGGTGGTGGCAGGAAGGACCGACTCGACCAGCCTCCCACAGCCCTCCCACCCTTGTCACACGTAGAAATCGCCTTCTCCCACCCCTCTCACCCCCAGTAGGGTCTGTGGAGGGGCCTCGGCCTCACTCTTACTGCTTAGACGGCGGCGGCGGCGGCGAGCACTGTGAGGAGCCAGGCCAAGGAGCCCGGCGTGAGCGGCGGGCGGACCAGCTCACCGGCGGCGCTACGGTCCGACAGGCCCGGCGAGGGAAGGGTAGAGTCTCCCTCGTTGCCCCACAGTCTGTCGTTCTCATTGACCTGGAGGAGGAAAACCACATGGTTGGTTACGTTGGTCGAACGGTGACCCCTTAACTCATTTGGTTAGGGAAATTCAAACAAAAATAAGACCCCTACCCATCCACCCCCGTCTGGATCCACATTCATAGTCTATGACTTCTCAGTTGCAAGTCGTGGTAAAACACATGTGGTCATTTTATATGTATGTATAATGGCTAAACGACTTGAGAAAAGCCCTGGGCAGGTGCAGAGGGCAAACACCTTTAGATAGTCAACGTCAACTCCTCCATCAGGGGAGCTCCCTTTCCACATTATTCCCTTCCTTCTTTGTCCATCCTTCACATTAAAACCTCATCAGACATTCAGTCTGCTATTTCGACTGCTTTCTTTATGCACTATCTATCCTTTCCTTCTCTCCACTCTCTCCCTCATCCACCCCATCTCTCTCCCCCTCATCCACCCTATATCTCTCTCCCCTTATCTCTCTCTCTGTCGCTCTCTCTCCCACAGCCCTCATCCACCCTATCTCTCTCTCTCTCTCTCTCCCCCTCATCCACCCCATCTCTCTCCCCCTCATCCACCCTATATCTCTCTCCCCTTATCTCTCTCTCTGTCGCTCTCTCTCCCACAGCCCTCATCCACCCTATCTCTCTCTCTCTCTCCCCCTCATCCACCATATCGCTCTCTCTCTCTCCTCCTCATCCACCCTATCACCCCCCCCCCCGTCCCTTTCTCCCCTTCTCTTTGTTCCGCCGGAGCTTGCGGTGGTGGGCTATAATCTTTCTCGGCGAGGAAGGAACCGGTCGTGATAAGAAACGAGCAGTAAGCTCTTGTTCCCCGCTTGAAGGCTGAAACCAGCATGCATCTATCTTTGTGTCCCGATCGCTGCCCATTACTGCCGCCGTGCATCAGCAAAACCAAAGCGAGAGGCGCGCGGGCCGGTCCCCGCCTGCCGGAGAGCTTGAACAGCACTGAGCTCGGGGGTGAACTGGAGATTGTGGAATTAATTCACTCGCCCCGCCATCTTCTAGCAGATCACTCACAAAGATTGATTGACATTAGTGGCAAGCGGGCCCATTATCCCCGTTAGCAAACTTGGTCACTGTAACGAAGTCTGATCTAAGATTTAAAGCTGAAATCCTTCTCCGTTAATGAATATTTTATCCATCTAGACCATGGAGTCAACTTCCATAACACTAACCGACATCTTTACCAGGGTGGGAGACGCTCCATTTACCCCCGTTGTAATTTATAAATGGGTGAGATGCAAACACATTCCTAAACGACTGAAACATGACGACGATGTGGTGGTGTTGCTTCCGTTGGAGCAGGGATCCCATATAGCAGGGATAGGCAACATGGTCCAGAAAGGTCCGGTGTGGGTGCAGGTCTTTGTTCCAACCAAGCAGTTGCACACCTGATTCTATTAGTCAACCAACAGTCTTTGTTAAGGACCTTGATTTTTAGACTCAGGTGTGTAACTCCTTGGTTGGAACGAAGACCTGCACCCACACCGGACCTTTCTGGACCATATCCCTGCCATATAGTCTGGTGTAGTTTCTAATATATTAGATTACCTCTGTTAGTCCGAGGATGCTGTTTTTACAAAGGTAGGAACTGTTTACTGCTGAGCCGACGGCACACGAGCGATGATGGCTGCTACACCTTCTTTGTAGTTTTCACCGCCAGAGGCAGGGACAGATCAGGGAGATCACAGATTTCAGCTTTGAACACTATTGCCCAAAAACTTGCCTTTTTTAAATCCTGCAGTAAAGTACTAGATTGGTGGCGCACGCTCCATAAAGTAAAACCCCTAATTTTTGAGGAGTATTTGCTGCATTACTTCGTAGCTCGTCTCTGTATGTGCCAAGAAACTTGGCCAGGGATTGCCTGGTTTGTCTTGATGTGTTAAAACTTCACCCGTCTGGCGCGGTGGGCAGTTTGGAAAGCAAGCTGCAATCCTCTGACCTAGTTCTACCAGCAGCCTCCTCTATTACCACCTCCCCCGTGTGGAGGTCAAACTTCACCTCCCTCCGCTTGGCCTCACCTGAGTAGGGATGTGCGCCCGCAGAATGTTCTGCTCCGTCTCCATGGGGACGCCGGGGATGGTGGTTGCCAGCTGCGGGTTCTGGTTGTCCGTCGCCGTGCTGGGCGTACCTGGCTGGCTTGCCCCCGTCTTCACATCCGACCCGTTGCCAAAAGCCAAGATGGCGTTCCCTGGAAGGCACAAGCGGTGTGGAGGCTCAGTTCAAAGGCACGCGACACGCAATCTCCCCAGCGGACCGGGTGGCTACGGTCAGGCTGATTTCATTCAGGCGCTGATGGGAAAATTACAGTCATTTTCACATCGGCCGCCAACTCTACTTCAGCTTTTGTTCTGTTTTTTGGTTTCGTTTGTTTTGTGCTGCGTGTTGCCGTGAGTCTTTGTGATGTAATTGGTTGTGATTATGTGGTTATGCGCCTGTGCAGCCTCGTGTAATTATCACTGGACGTGGGATGGAAGAGGAGGGAGTAACCAGGCACACGTCCATCTACAGTTTCTGTGTCATTTCTGTCGTTAACAAAAAAGACTAAATATGTAATATATACGTCCTAAACTTGACGTCATCGTGGCCGTGGCGTAGGACAGTTCGGTCTGCGGTACCGAACATCTTCCCTGCGACACGACAGAGGAAAAAGAGTATTTGTCACAAACTTGCGTCGTTACTGATAGGCCCTGAAGTGAAACCGGGAAGACGCAACAGATCGAGTGAAAGTCGCATATTTTCATGGGCGACACCCAAAAGCTTTCGTATTTTACACCACCCATGCCTCGTACCAGGACACGGATACAGAAGAAGGCTTCAGACGACCAGGATTCTGTTTTAGAGGCTTAGGACGGCCAAATGAATAACCCTCCATATATAACGAAACATGTAATACTGATCCCCCCCCCCTTTTCCTCCCCAGTTGTACTTGGCCAATTACCCCACTCTTCCGAGCCGTCCCGGTGGCTGCTCCACCCCCTCTGCCGATCCGGGGAGGGCTGCGGACTACCACATGCATGTGGAGTCGCCAGCAGCTGCTTTTCACCTGACAGTGACGAGTCTCGCCAGGAGGACGTGGCGCGTGGGAGGATCACGCTATTCCCCCCCAGTTCCCCCTTCCCTCCGACCGACCAGAGGAGGCGCCAGTGCAGCGACAAGGACACATACCCACATCCGGCTTCCCACCCGCAGACACAGCCAGCTGTGTCTGTAGGACGCCCAACCAAGCGGGGGGAGGGGGGGTAATACGGGGATTCGAACCGGCGATGCCCGTTTTCGTAGGCTACGGAATAGACTACTATGGTACCCGGACGCCCCATGTAATACTGATTTGTCAGTCAAAAACACATCTCTCTCTGTCTCTATCTATCTATCTATCTATCTATCTATCTATCTATCTATCTATCTATCTATCTATCTATCTATCTATCTATCTATCTATGTAATTCTCTCTCTCTCTGTCTCTATCTATCTATCTATCTATCTATCTATCTATCTATCTATCTATCTATCTATCTATCTATCTATCTATCTATCTATGTAATTCTCTCTCTCTCTGTCTCTATCTATCTATCTATCTATCTATCTATCTATCTATCTATCTATCTATCTATCTATCTATCTAGCTATCTATCTATCTATCTATCTATCTATCTATCTATCTATCTATCTATCTATCTATCTATCTATCTATCTATGTAATTCTCTCTCTCTCTGTCTCTATCTATCTATCTATCTATCTATCTATCTATCTATCTATCTATCTATCTATCTATCTATCTATCTATCTATCTATCTATCTATGTAATTCTCTCTCTCTCTCAAACTCAAATTCACACACCACATATGCATGTAAAGGAAAGGCGGTCAGGGATAAGTTGGGGGAGTAAAAAGCTGTGATCTTCCATGGCAGTCCTCCCACTTCCTTCTGTCTAAACGTCAAACACAAGCCTGCATGCAAGTCAGCTGTTTATTTATTCTCTGCCGGTATTCAATGGGATGCCACCAGGCCACATGGGATTCCTCCGGGTGACCTAAATCGGATTCTCATGTAAGCTGATTGACAGGTGTTACAATAACAACAACAACAACAACAACAACAACAACAGGGGGGTCCGGGTAGCGTAGCCGTCTATTCCATTGCCTACCAACATGAGGATCGCCGGTTCGACTCTCCGTGTTACCTCCAGCTTGGTCAGGCGTCCCTACAGACACAATTGTGTCTGCAGGTGGGAAGCCAGATGTGGGTATGTGTCCTGGTTGCCGCAGTAGCGCCTCCTCTGGTCGGTTGGGGTGTCTGTTCAGAGGGGAAGGGGGAACTGGGGGGAATAGTGTGATCCTCCCACACGCTACATCCCCCTGGTGAAACTCCTCACTGTCAAGTGAAAAGAAGCGGCTGGCGACTCCACATGTATCAGAGGAGGCATGTGGTAGTCTGCAGCCCTCCCCGGATCGGCAGAGGGGGTCGGAGCAGCGACCGGGACGGCTCGGAAGAGGGGGGTAATTGGCCCAAGTACATATGGGGAGACAAAGGGAGAAAAAAAAAACAACAACAACAACACAAGACTCAAGGAGAGAATCATTACCGAGTAAGCTAAGCACCAAGACTCGGTGATGAAAGCACCAACACAAACTTTCAGTGATCTGACGGCAGTTCGCACAGATGAGAAAGCAGATGTTTTCCAGCGTGGAAGTTGTTCAGCAAAGTAAACCGATGCATCCAAAACACACACACACACACACACACACACACACACACACACGGTGATCCGGGTGGAAGCCCTGCCCTTCCCAGAAGCACAGGCTGTTCTACACCTTCGCCATCCACAGTCTGAGCAAATGCACCGGTCACACGATCCACGGGTGCCAACTCAAACCACAACTACAGTGCACGAGGAGCAGAAGGCTGAGATCATATCTGGCAGCTATTACATTACAAAGGACAAAGTCATTACATTAATTGTTTCTACACCATTAACCATTTTTATTACAGTAACTGTTGTTGCATGTGTGCTGTCTTGGTTCAGGCCTGAATACATAAAGTATATATCCTGCAGCTGCATGCCCCCCCCTTCCTCTCTCTGCACCCTAACTCCTGCAGCTACATGCCCCCCTCTTCCTCTCTGCACCCTAACTCCTGGAGCTGCATGCCCCCCTCTTCCTCTCTGCTCCCTAACTCCTGGAGCTGCATGCTCCCCCCTTCCTCTTTCTGCACCCTAACTCCTGGAGCTGCATGCCCCCCTCTTCCTCTCTCTGCACCCTAACTCCTGGAGCTGCATGCCCCCCTCTTCCTCTCTCTGCACCCTAACTCCTGGAGCTGAATGCCCCCCTCTTCCTCTCTGCAGCCTAAGTCCTGGAGCTGCATGCCTCCCTCTTCCTCTTTCTGCACCCTAACTCCTGCAGCTGCATGCCGCCCTCTTCCTCTCTCTGCAGCCTAAGTCCTGGAGCTGCATGCCCCCCTCTTCCTCTCTCTGCACCCTAACTCCTGGAGCTGCATGCCGCCCTCTTCCTCTCTCTGCAGCCTAACTCCTGGAGCTGCATGCTCCCCCCTTCCTCTTTCTGCACCCTAACTCCTGGAGCTGCATGCCCCCCTCTTCCTCTCTCTGCACCCTAACTCCTGGAGCTGCATGCCCCCCTCTTCCTCTCTCTGCACCCTAACTCCTGGAGCTGCATGCCCCCCCTCTTCCTCTCTCTGCACCCTAACTCCTGGAGCTGCATGCCCCCCTCTTCCTCTCTCTGCACCCTAACTCCTGGAGCTGCATGCTCCCCTCTTCCTCTCTGCAGCCTAAGTCCTGGAGCTGCATGCCCCCCTCTTCCTCTCTCTGCACCCTAACTCCTGCAGCTGCATATCCACCCCTCCCTCTCACTGCACCCTAACTCCTGCAGTTGCATGCCTCCTTCTCCCTATCACTGTATCCTAACTCCTGGAGCTGCATGCCCCCCTCTTCCTCTCTCTGCACCCTAACTCCTGCAGCTGCATGCCCCCTCTTCCTCTCTCTGCACCCTAACTCCTGCAGCTGCATATCCCCCCTCCCTCTCACTGCACCCTAACTCCTGCAGCTGCATGCCCCCCTCCCTCTCACTGCACCCTAACTCCTGCAGCTGCATGCCCCCCTCCCTCTCACTGCACCCTAACTCCTGCAGCTGCATGCCCCCCTCTCCCTCTCGCTGCACCCTAACTTTTCTGTGTATCTTTGCTGTCTAAAAGACATGAAAAAAGGGTTAGAAATAAACTTAAAAAAGCTATTTGCTTCTTTAACTTCAGAAAAGTTAAAGCAAAACCAGTGATTTTTTTTTTTTGAAGGAAGCGCTGGCAAGTTTGATCTTATTGCCCATTGTCTTATTTAACAGAAACGCAATATGAAAGTACAAAAAAATACCCAAACATCTGCTAATACCCCGTGCACCAGCTGGGCTTTATATTTAATCAGTTGTCTGTACTGCTATGATGTAAATGATAATAATGAATACTTAAATAGGTGACAAAAGTAGGCTATCGAGAGCTTTATAACTTTGCGCCGCAGTAAAACTTGCCCAGCATGACTGAAATAAGTACGATGTGCATTCCGTGCCATGTATAATTCACAGCCTTGTGAATTTACACGGTTTCGTACACTCCATAGGAACTCCATTTCACCACTGGTAGCACTCGCATTTACCAGAGCCAGAATTACTTATGATCGTATGATGAATTAATATTCTAGAAACATTCATTTTCATTCAGTTAATGGGTAACTCGGCAGCAATTACTTTTGCATGAAAGTCACTTCAATTAAAATATGCTCAAATGAAGATATGAGGGAGAGATTCATCAATTAATATATCCAGCTTATGCCGCATGATGGATGTGGGTGCTTAGACACAAAAATCACACCATTATTCTGTCTGTTGCCAGCAAGGGGGGGGGGGCCTCACAAATGAGCCACTAGTTATTAGTAATGGGATTTAAAAGGCTTCAGTGGAGTATCTGGGTGTAGCACACAAACATTGATTTCTCTAAGGATCGTAGCAAATTGAACTCGGCCCTTACAGATAAGGAAAAGTTTGCCCTCGCATAACAGCTCGGGGACAATCGATGAGCGAGCCGTGGGACTCGCCGGCGGAATGGAACCGCAACAGTAAACAGCAGCTAAAGGCGTGGATGTTGATGGATTCGGTGGACCCCCCCCCCCCCCCCGTACCCCTAACCTAATCTCTAACAGATTATATATATGTATATTTAGATATAGAATGGGTGGCGCAGTGGTTAGCGCAGTCGCCTCACAGCAAGATGGTCCCTGGGTCCGAGCGCCGGGGTAGTCCAACCTTGGTGGTTGTCCCCAGTTGTCCTCCGTGTGGAGTTCGCATGTCCTCCCCGTGTCTGCGTGGGTTTCCTCCGGGTGCTCCGGTTTCCTCCCACAGTCCAAAGACCTGTAGGTCAGGTGAATCGGCCGTACTAAATTGTCCCTGTGTGTGTGTGTGTGGGCCCTGTGTGATGCCCTGGCGGCCTGTCCAGGGTGTCTCCCTGCCTGCCGCCCAATGACTGCTGGGATAGGCTCCAGCATCCCCGCAACCCTGAGAGCAGGATAAGCGGTTGGGATAATGGATGGATGGCTATAGTATCCATAGGCACTGGGCGAGATTTTGGGAGTGCAAGCGTTCTGGTTTCCGTTTCTGTTTTAGTTCGAGTAGTATCGGTCTTTCGGTCGTGATGTCATAATGCTGCTGATCCCTGGAAGATGGCGCCCGGCGTCGCGTTGCCCTTGGAAACGGCCCACGTCCGGAAGACCGATTGACCGATCACGTTCGAGTAGGCGGTGCTTTCTACAGGAACGCGCTTTGGTTGCATGTTGGTCACAGTCCGTGTTGGAGCCAAAGAGGCGGAACGCCTTTGCCCAAATGTCGTCTGGACCCTAAAACGCGTACAGAAAGTATCGACGTTTGTGTGTCGTGCGGAGAAGTGTTCGACTCGCGTCGACTACCCGAGAAACGGTCCGGTCGTAGACGTCGTCTCTCGACTCCCAAGGCCATTCTCGCGTCTCACGTTGCTAATCCGACTGCAAAGAATGACGGACGCACGGAAGAGGAAGTCTTCATAGGAAACGGAAGCCAGCAGCTACACGGGAAGTCCCGAAATATTGGCCGTTGCCCCCAGAGGCGAAATCGTCATCAGACGTCAGGGTTCCTAACCCGACCCCTGGTTGTGGATGCCCGCGCTGCTGGTGAACTGGGCGGCCTGAGCCTCGCTGGTGGCGTATCATCTGCACGCAAAGTGTGATATCGTGTTATTTGTACGCAAATTGGTGAGACCGGGGTTGACTGATTAGGGGAGATGTGTTGTGTTGTGTTGTGTTGTGTTGCGCGTGCCGACTTAATGGCGAGCATGACAGATTGGGCTCTGCAGAAACTATGTATATTATCTACCCGCCACAAACGCGGCGGTGGGTCATCAGCGGCGGTCGGGGCAGGTGGAGAAGTGGGCCACCTCACACAGAGTGCACAGTTAGCACTCAGCACTGCGGAGCGAGCTGCCAGCAGGGTGACGGATGAGAGAGTCGGGGAGTGAGTGACACTCCAGCTGCTCGCCGCCCCGCCATGGAGCCGAGATGAAGTGCCAATTGATATCTTCGGCGGAAAGCTGTTGTGACAGTTCCCTTTGTAAATGTTTGGATGTGGCTGTGAAAACGCCCGCACCGTGCATTGCTTTGACTTTTAAGTTGCTCCCGGAGGGGGTGGGGGGTGGGGGTGGGGGGGTCTGCTGACTTCATAAGTTTCCCCGAAGCCATGGCATAGAGAACATCCTCGGAAGGGCTTCAGCTGTAGAAAACGTACACACACACACAAATTTGGTGCATCCCCCCCCCCACACACACCACCACCACCAACACCAACCCCCTCCCCATTGCAGCAAGGTTGCCCTGACTCCTGCTTAAACATTCTATCAGTTTGACGGAAGGACGGAAGGTAGCCAGAGAAGCAAATGAGCTTCGCTCGTTGTGTCCCTCAGCTTCGCATCACGGGAGGAAGTGCGCGGCAGCGCGGGAGGAAGTGCGCGGCAGCACCTCGCGCACGGCGACGCGGTTATTGTCGCTCTGATGAGGAACGGACTGTTTTCAAAACCTGAGCATGGTCGCGTCTTTTTTTTATTTTCATCCTCCCATTGTTCGCCCCTGCTCCTCTTCCTCCTCCATCCCCCTTCTTGTCTGCAAACAAACAACTGCCCCCCCCCCACCCACACCCCGGCTCGATTCCTCCCTCTGTCCACCTCATTAGTTCGGCGGCAGGGACCCAAATTACGCGCAATTACAAAGTCATCAAAGGCTATCCGAAGTCCTGTCTCAGCAAGCGGGGCCCCGCGACCAGGGGCCCTAGGCGAAGAATAACGCTGGGTTCGCCTTCGCCTCGTCAAACGACACAAGCGCCAAAGGAGGAGGAGGAGGAGGAGGAAGGAGGCTTTGTAGGATAATGCTGTTGCCAGTTTGTAAAAACAGCACAATCACCATAGGAGAGGAGAGGCTTTTCAAAATTAATGCATGTATCCTCTGTTTACTATGATCAGATTCTCTCTCTCTCTCTCTCTCTCTCTCTCTCTCTCTCTCTCTCTCTCTCTCTCTCTCTCGCTCTCTCGCTCTCTCTCTCTCTCTCTCTCTCTCTCTCTCTCTCTCTCTCTCTCTCTCTCTCTCTCTGTCGGACTGTAATGTATTCTGAATAAATGTACTTTTTTAAAATCAAAAATCTCTCTCTCTCCCTCTCTGTCTCCCTCCCTCTCTCTCTGTCTCTCTCCCTCTCTCTCTGTCTCTCTCCCTCTCTCTCTGTCTCTCTCCCTCTCTCTCTGTCACTCTCTCTCTCTCTCTGTCTCTCTCCCTCTCTCTCTGTCTCTCTCCCTCTCTCTCTGTCACTCTCTCTATATATATATCTCTCTCTCTCTCTCTCTGTCTTTCTCCCTCTCTCTCTGTCTCTCTCCCTCTCTCTCTCTCTCCCTCGCTCTCGCTCTCCCTCGCTCTCTCTCTCTCTCTGTCGGACTGTAATGTATTCTGAATAAATGTACTTTTTTAAAATCAAAAATCTCTCTCCCTCTCTCTGTCACTCTCTCTATATATATATCTCTCCCTCTCTCTCTCCCTCTCTCTCTGTCTCTCTCCCTCTCTCTCGGGGCTGATTTGTTTGAACACTGACTGGCTCGCATCCAGACTCTCATTGCCAGATAGTGCTGCACACTTCCTCCCAGAAACAGCGCGGCGGCTGGCCTGCGTCCGGAGGACATTGTGATGCACACCGCTGGTCCACGAATCGCCGGTCCCCCATTAGAAACGTGTTCGTCCCTATTATCTCAGATATATATTCGCCGATTGACTGAGCCGAGCCAGTTGCTCGGGGGGGTGAGGGAGCAGTCGGGGAAACGAGGCCAGTCAGTCTGAGGGTTGTCTCCCCCCCCCCCCGTCCCCTGAGGACCTTACAGTAAACAGCTCAGGACAGTCGTCTCATTTATGGAGAGGACGGTTTCTAAATTAACATCTTCCAAAAAAACAACCGTGACCGGTCAGACAAAACAATGACGCCCTTCATCTCACCATGGATTACTGAATAAGATGTTTTTGCCTTCTTCTAAAATGATGACGTCAGACAGGAGGCGGCACCTGTGATTCATGCACGGCTCTAAAAAAAATAGAAGGCAACAACTGTTCCTCCAAACGTTCTGGAACAATTCAGACTCAATCCTCTGTTCATTTACATCTCAAGACCCGTACCTTTATGGGTTTTGTGTTGTTTTGTGTTTTACAACAGCTTCTTCTTCTTCTTCTTTCAGCTTGTGTCCTGTTTTTCAGGGGTCGCCACAGCGGATTGTACCTTTTTCATCGGTACTCTGTGAGGGCACAGTACCAATGGCGGCTGTTGTTAACCAGAGCCTCAGCCAATCCCGTATGAAGCCTCAACTGATCCGGTGTGGTCTTGTCAATCCGCATACTGGTCTGGCCAAATTTGACGTCGGATGCCCTTCCTGACACAACCACTAACCCTACGGACGGGGGCACACAGGTAAAGCGCCGGATGCCATCCCAGTGTTCATGGACTTGCACCCACGCCTGGCGCCACATGTTTTATCCACAGCAAGGTGTGAAATATAGCATCAAAATATTGTTGTTTTTTTGTTCACCAAACAACATTTTCGTATGATTTCTTGAAGCCTCCTCCAGTCTCAAACTCATGTCCGAGAACTTTGCTCTCTAGAAAAAAAACTTCTTAACAATCGGCCGTGTGCAGGGCAGGACTCATCTGTACTACGCCTCTTCATCATGTTTGCAACATCTGTAAACACTTTCACCACGTGTAGTGCATTTGTTACGGCTGCTTTGCACGACCTTGATTGTGGTCTGGCTTTAGGAGTTTCCCTTCGTGTGATTATCCATCCATCCATTATCCGAGCCACTCATCCCAGCCGGGGTCGCCGGGATGCTGGAGCCTATCCCAGCAGTCATTGGGCGGCAGGTAGGGAGACATCCTGGACAGGCTGACAGACTATCACAGGGCCCACACACACACACACACACACACACACACACACACATTCATACCTAGGGACAGTTTAGTACGGCCGAGTCACCTGACCTACACATCTTTGGACTGTTGGAGGAAGCCGGAGCCCCTGGAGGAAACCCACGCAGACACGGGGAGAACATGCAAACTCCACACAGAGGACGACCCGGGATGACCCCCAAGGTTGGACTACCCCGAGGCTCGAACCCAGGACCTTTTTGCTGTGAGGCGACCGCACTAACCACACAAAAAGGATCACTCTGTTCCCCCTCCCCCTTGAGCAGGCGCCCCGACCAGGCGCCCCGACCGACCAGAGGAGGCGCTAGTGCAGCATCCAGGACACACACCCACATCCGGTTTCCCACCCGCAGACACGGCCAATTGTGTCTGTCGGGAGGCCCAACCAAGTGGGAGGTAACGCGGGGATTCGAACCGCCGATCCCCGTGTTGGTGGGCAACGGGATAGACCGCCACGCCACCCGGACACCCCCAATCTTTGTATGTTTTAACAGTGTGAATGGCTTTGCGGCTACTTTGCTCGGCGGTTTTGTCTCAGGCTAATGTTTGCAGGCGTGTGTTTTTGTTGTCGTGGCTGGCAGGTGTAGCAGGGCCAGTTTCCCTCTCGCGAGACAGCACGTGAGCTTAACCGTAACCTCTGCAGACGCTTCAGAAGTCGGAAAGAGGCAGCCTGCACATTAATCATGTACAACCCTGATCTGCCCAGCAGGACAACATTGACTGACGGCTGTTAATCTCACATGGCAAAAATACCCAGCGCCGCCAATCACAGAACCGTCAGCCGGAGAACTGCTCAGAGCCGGTTCCGACCCGGCCGCTTGGGGATTTACAACTGCAGTTTCTACTCATTGAGCAACTGATTAAAAGTGATTAGGGCGCTTGAAATGACGATCACTTTTTATATTATTACCCCCCCCCCACTGCCCCGGATGTAAGTGGATGTATTGTACAGCGTCGACATGGGATTTTTCAAACGAAGCCGCCGGAGTGGAAAATGGCCGTGTTGATTTGTGATTTCGCTCTAATGACAACTCTCCACAAATGCCAAATCCGGATCCCTAATCCTAAAGAGAAGGATGGAGATCATCTTTTTCGCCATCTCTAAAGTAAATCTTACCCTGACTAGTTTTCTTCTTCTCCTCTGTTTTGACGAGCAGCTGTCAGGAGGGGGGAGACACAACCTGTTGTGGTGTTTCCGGTATTTTCCACAAGTTGTTACGAGATCCGGATTTATGCAGATCACTGCGCTGGTATCGAGGTAAGTTAAATCTTGGAAAATATTCAAAACAAGTTTGCATTGTGAGCATGTGACTCTTCCAACTGACAAGAGTTCCTTTTTTTTCTTTAAATTTCCCCCCTTTTTCTCCCCAATTGCACTCGGTCAATTACCCCACTCTTCCGACCCGTCCAGGTCGCTGCTCCACCCCTTTGCCGATCCGGGGAGGGCTGCAGACTACCACATGCCTCCTCCGATACATGTGGAGTCTGCAGCAGCTTCTTTTCACCTGACCATAAGGAGTTTCACCAGGGGGATGTAGCGCGTGGGAGGATCACCCCCTCCCCTGAACAGTCGCCCCAACCGACCAGAGGAGGCGCTTGTGCAGTGACCAGGACACATACCCACGTCTGGCTTCCCACCCGCAGACAGGGCCAATTGTGTCTGTAGGGACGCCCGACCAAGCCGGAGGTAACACGGGGATCCGAACCGGCGATCCCCAAGTTGGTAGGCCACGGAATAGACCGCTATGCTACCCGGACGCCCTTAGATTTCCTTCTATTTTTTAAGATCAGTCTGATTTTAAGACTGGTTTGTACCATGTGGCATGATGAGATGGACATGTTTTAGGTGGGTTCCTGTTTGCTATGTAAAAGAGACAGCAGAGAATGACAGGAACGTGAACAGAAGGATTGGGGCCGAACGTGGGTCCTGTTTCAACACCCCAAGACGGATGCTTTTTCAAGCCCGTCACGAGCTTCTAGTCCGCCTTGTTTTGTCCCATGATGGAATTGGTGCCGCCGCTCACTCATCAGACTGTTTTTCTGCTGTCGTAATTGTTCCTCCGTGCTGAGAAATAACCCCGCACAGACTAGATAAATACCCCGGGCTGTGTGTGGGACTGCTGCAGTATGTGAATGATCACAAATCACCGACATCATCGCTGTCATCAGTGCCGTAAGGGACACATTATGTGATTGTGGTTGCTTTTTTTTGTGCAAAGCAAAAACTAAATAGAAGCTAAAATAAAAGCAGACATTGAGGTTAGGCGTTCGGTGGCCACGTGACACGAGCTAGATGTCTCAGACACTGTCTTTGTGATCCCAAGAGTCCGTCACTGCTGCTGTCACTCCCACAAACCTGCTTTTCTTTATCTATGACAGTCATAACACAGAACCGACCTGACAAATACGGAAGGGTTTTAGTCCCCAGGTCCTGCTGGGGTTTATCACTATAATGTAATGTTATTAGAGGCAGTCTGGGGCTGTCACTCACTCAAGCACACGTTGTCGTGGAAAAAGGCCAGGAAGTCGTTGCATTGCTCCCTGTGGTTCCCGCTGGCGGCGCAGGAGCACCAGGGCCCCACGTTGGAGGTGGAGTTGTCCAGGTAGTTCGGTGTTATTGTGCTACCTGAGGGAGAAGCAGAGGACGAACAGAAAAAGGAATGAGAAGAGACAGGCATCCATCCAATGTTTAAGCAAATTTGAGGCAGACTTTTCAAAACTGGAAGCAATTCAGATGCAAAGAATCTCCTTGTAGAATTACATTATCAAAAACTGTCAAGAGAAAAACAGACAAGACGAGAGTTACTGACATTTTTGAAGTACGTCTCCAGCCAGCACTTCAACCTTTCAACCTTTCTGTCAAGCAGATGAAAGATACAGCATGCTACTTTATGCCCCCCCCCCCACCTTTTTTTCCTCCCCAATTGTATCCAGCCAATTACCCCACTGTTCTGACCCATGCGGGTCGCTGCTGCACCCCCCTCTGCTGAGCCGGGGGGGGGCTGCAGACTACCACATGCTTCCTCCGATACACGTGGAGTAACCAGCCGCTTATTTTCACCTGACAGTGAGGAGTTTCACCTCCCCCCCCTGAACAGGCACCCCGACCGGCCAGAGGAGGCGCTAGTGCAGCGACCAGGATACATACCCACATCCGGCGTCCCACCCACAGACACGGCCAGTTGTGTCTGTAGGGACACCCGACCAAGTCGGAGGTAACACAGGGATTTGAACCGGGATCCCTGTGTTGGTAGGGAACGGAATGGACCGCTACGCTACACAGATGCCCTATGCTACTGTATGTTAAGGGAGTTTTACAGTAACAATCCAGTAAAGTAGCTTGATTAAAATATACTTAATCAGAAGGATGGAAAGAGAAGAGAGAAAGCGATAGAGAGATTGCAGACAGACACGATGACTTTCCTGACTGACCGCATGGTAGCCAAATATCAGCTGGTTAAGTTCCCACTACTGACGGAGCCCATTTCTTCGGCGGTGTCCTTTGGCAAGGGCACCTAACTGCCATGTATGCGGGGATGGGTCATGAAAAACTAGCCAGTCCATGACCAACAACGTTCGAGTTACCTGGTCGGTTCCTTGTTGAACTCCCAGTGCTACTGTGCATTTTATTCAGTGCTGCAAAAGACCAAAGTCAAAACATGCACTTACTTACACACGAATGAGGTGGTGTAAAGCTGCTGGATTTGTGGTTCTTGTTTAATGTTTTGCACCGAGGTTCTGACTCACACATCCACTGGGCCTGAAGATGCTTTGATAAGTACAGCGGCCCTCTGAGGCGAAGTTCATGTGCGGCCACTGAGGTATCTCAGTCGCTCTGTTGTGCCTTTGGAGCTTTTCAGCCAGGAAAATGATTGGGAAGTCCTTCTTCGGAAAGGGTAATATTGCTTTTGTAGCTTGTGTTCTTAAAGGGGGGGGGGGTTTGGGAAATAAAATTGCTGCACTTTGAGGCAGTGTGGTGAGAGGAGGGAAAAAAAAGTTGTGATTTACCTTCATTGATTTTCCTCCGTCTCAGACTTCCAGACAACACCTTAGTGAGTCTCACTTCTACTTGACTTGTCCAGAATGGCCAATAGCTGCTACACATCTATCTGTCTCCTCTCGAACCTAAAGAAAACCTTTCTCTTTTTTTGTCACGGTTCAGCGTGGTATTGTCTCATAATGATGAGACAGTCTTACTTTGTGTTCTTTTGTTGTTTTTCTTTTTAATCCCCCCCCCTCCCAAGCCTCTGTGACGGGGATAACTCTCCCAGAAAAGTGTTCAATAGCTGTAATTGCACTGCTTATAATGCCCACATGGCATGGCTGGGGTGCGATGCAGGCGCATTAATCAGCAGTCCATCGATCATCGAGCCGATTCATCCTTTTGAGTCCAGTTCAGTGCACTTGTCTCCTCCCCCCATCTGCACTCTTCCCCCGTCTCTCTTACCAAGACCTCTTTGTTCCCTATCCAGGGTGGGTGAGAGAGAGAGAGAAAGCGAGAGAGAGTTGGGGGGGGGGGTAGTGCTTACCTATAAGGCCAGTGTAGGCCAGCAGACATGCGCCGTAGTTCTCCTGCTTGCAGCCGCTGGCGGTTTTCTCGGACGGCTGGCAGTCATACTGGAACTGTGCCCAGCGGGACCTGCAGGAGAGACAACACGCCATCAATCACTTTGCCCGCCGGCACACCGCCGCGCGAGCGCCCTGCCGCTGCGAGACCGGCCAGCCCAGATGTCCGCGCTTTCCTGGATGAACATCTATAACCAGTAACCATCCCCCACCACACCACCACCGCCAAGAAACACTTTTAACTTTGCTGCAGCCATCCTCGGCAGGACTCAGCCCTCTTCCCCCCTGTCCCCCTCCCGTCTCCCTGGCTGTCCCGGCCAGTCGTTATCTGGAAGGCTGCCAGGTATCTAAGGAGTCAATGAGGGGCAAAGGTAGGCCTTGGCTCTGTACCTGAAAATACTGTGGGCACCGCCCTCTGGACTCCAGCCACAGGGAGAAAAGACTAATATGAATGTGCCACATAAATACATCCACCCCAAGTCTACCTCGACTCCCTGGGAAACCATCACCCCTGCCCCTCCCCCTCCCGCCAGCCATGCAGACATCTAGCCTCATCACCGTCATCATGCAAGGCTATCACAGCCATCGTTTCACATCATCGGCCCCCTTGACTGGCATTTGCAGCGGGGGGACGCCCTCAGGACAAAGCGAAGCTCGCTCCTCTGTCTCCGTCTCCATCTCCTCGTTTGTCATGTCATCGTAATGATGCGCGCAGAACACATCGGGCGGGAGGTAAGTGAAGGCATCCTGCGCTGCCTGGCAGTTAATGCCGGCTGACTGGTGCAGGATTGGCTGCCCACATGGGGGGGGGGGGGGCCCTTGGGATGTTCAAGCCGTCGCGGCCGTGGGTGGAGAATAATGCCTGATCAATAGCCATGACAGATGAAGCCCTTTCTCTTCCTGACATTTGAAACAGAACTAGATTAAATGCTGGCGACCGTTGGCTGTCAAAGAGAAGAGGCCGGCGGGATGGGACTGGGAACTTCATGTTCTCAATTCCTGGAAAAAAAAATAAATAAATAAAAATAAAGAGAGGAATACACCCTCTGAATTGTAATGCCTTGAATTGGCTTTGTGATTGGGGAGTGGGTTTGTTAATGTTCAATTTAGATTTGAATAAAATCTTTGTTTTTATCAGCATTGCACACACACGGGGGGCTTAATGCAGGACAAATAAGCTCATTCAGATAACAGCTTATCTCGAATGTGTACACTGGGACTAACTTTCTCCCAATTACGCGGCGGTATTGAAGGTGTTTTGGCTGTAAATTGACAAATATTTTGATGGCGGCTTGGCAGCGAATTCAGATGTGTATCCCCAGTGATAATGGCCGTGTCTATAACCACCATTTTATGCATTGCTGCCTCTTGCCTTGCCACTTCTCTCAGGAAGCGAGCGGGTAGTTTAATAACACAGCCAACTAATTAAGCCTTAGAATGAACCCTACCACACCAGCCAGGCCTAACGTCAATACCGGACAGCACCGCCCACGAGGTAAAACCCCCCCTTTCATAGCCAGCGTGGAGAACTGTGAACATCAGGACGCAACATCAAGACAAAACATCCAGCAGTGTCCAGTTAACAGCGATCATAGTCCTATTATCACTTCTAACATGTCTGCTGGGGGCATCTCCGTGTCCTTGGTGTCAGGTGCTGTTTCAAAAGACCAAAAAAAAATACACTTATACCTGCAGACATAGTCTGCCCTGCAGACGCGCAGCTGAGCCAGGCAGTTCGGTTTGTCCTTGTCTTCGTAGGAGCAGACCGGCACAATGGTCTGTCTGCGGCGCTCGGCGCAGGCCGTGTCGGTGCACGGGCAGAACAGCAGCTCGTGGGTGTAGTCCGGGGGAACGCGGTCAAAGAACTTCCTCAGCGCCTTGTTGCACTTGGGTCGGTTGCACGGCCCTGAGCGGGCCGACGGCTGGATGCATGCCGAGACGTACTCCGTGCGAAGCTTCTGACACGTCTCGTCAATGTTACATGCCTTGGCGGCGTCCAGGCAGCGGTTCACCGTAGTTACTTCCGACTCTGGGAGGAGGGAGAGCAAAAGGGCACAAAGAGAGAGAGAGAGAGAGAGAGGGCAGAATTCGTTTCATCTTTCTCTGTGGTTTGAGCAACGAAAAAAAAAAAGTCCAATCCCAGACAATGTTTACCAATGATTTCAAGGCCTAATTGGAGTCGGTATTGACTCGCCTCTCTCGCCTCTGGACTTAGATGCAGCGATGCGTTTACAGATGGTAAAAAAAAAAAAAAGCTCTGCATCTTCCAAGTACAACCCAAAGTGATGATTATATGTAATAGGCCCCCTTGTAATGAATAGAACATGAATGGTGTTTAAATGTTGAATAAGCCCTGGCACTGGATGGGTTTCAGCAGAGGCCTGATGGCTGAATATTTCATTCTGCCGGGTTAATGCAGAGTGACAGCGCTGGGAAAAAAAAGAAGGAGGAGAGAGGAAACGGCTCTTCCATCTCTCCCAACCTCACAACAAAGTTTATAATTACTGCCCTCTCGACCTCTCTCGGTTCATCTGTCCTTCCCTCACTCACATAAACGACTTCATCCCGCTCTCCCCAGCCGTCCCTGTATGTAGGAACCCATCCCACGTGCACCTAGTTTCTTCCATCCATCTATTCATTGACTTATCCCTCCTCTACGTCCTCTTTCCGTCATACCTTCCTTGCTCAGTGCTGTGGTATCCCCCCCCCTTCATCTTCCTCTGTAATGAGCCATCGACATTGAGCCAGCGGATAGCCCCCATTATAACCCGCTATTTCTTTTTTTTTCTCTGCGTTATTTCCCAATCTGTCTCTGTGCATGTTCTGTTCCCAGGTGACCTCCTAATCAATATGCCCATGATGACACTCAAGCTCTTCTGGAAGACAGCTGTTCATTAGTTTGTAAACCATATGTAATTGTGCCTCCCGGTAAGTGAGGCTCTCGCCCAACTGTCATGTGAAATATGAATGGCCTTGGAGGGAGAGCTAGCTAACAACCTATCACAAAGAATAAGCTCCAAAGAGGGAAGACGTGGAGTCTGCAGGAACAGCACAGGATAGAGACGTGCATCCAGACGAAAAGGCGAGGATGCTGTACACTTGAAGAGGGACGACACAATCAACCCGTCGTCTTGCAACCGGGTGTCGTGGGATTTCGTGTCAGAGTCACGAAATTTAATCTACGAAATCGTGCTGGGGGACACGATGTCACTGAAATTTTCTTGTCCATGAAGTTGTATCCAATGCATTCCTATGGGCCGAGTTTTTCTTGTGCGAGTCACGTTATCAAGATGCTGGCTCTGGCTGGTCTGGCCTCCCGGGAGAATGCCGGTCGCTTACATATATTTGAAAACACAAAAACTACGGTGCTTAGCATTAGGGTATACAACTTCGTGGTGCCGGAGAAGAACAACTTCGTGGTGCCGGAGAAGAACAACTTCATGGTGCTGGACAAGAAAATGTCAGTGACATCTTGTCCCCCAGCACGATTTCATACATTAAATTTCATGACTATGACACGAAATCTCGTGATACCGGGCTGCGTCTTGGGTTAAAGCGGGGCTGTAATGTCGACATGTTTGACATTTAATCCCAGGGGATGCACCGCCTCATAGTCGTTCAGCCCCGTGTACTCATTCGGTGGAGTCGCCCAGTACAGCCACAGTCATCTACTGCTGGTCACCAAGCAGATTCACCAGAGCATGTAAAGGGTTAAAAGCCTTGGTTGATGGGGCATCTGGGTAGTGTGGCAGTCTATTCCGTTGCTTACCAACATGGGGATCGCCGGTTTGAATCCCCGTGTTAGCTCCGGCTTGTTCGGGCGTCCCTACAGACACAATTGGCCGTGTCTGCGGATGGGAAGCCGGATGTGGGTATGTGTCCTGGTCGCTGCACTAGCGCCTCCTCTGGTCGGTCTGGGTGCCTGTTTGGGGGGGGGACTGGGGGGGATTAGCGTGATCCTTCCACGTGCTACGTCCCCCTGGTGAAACTCTTCAATGTCAGGTGAAAAGAAGCGGCTGGTGACTCCACATGTATGGGAGGAGGCATGTGGTAGTCTGCAGCCCTCCCCGGATCGGCAGAAGGGGTGGAGCAGCGACCGGGACGGCTCGGACGAGAGGGGTAATTGGCCAAGAGAAAAGGGTGTAAAATCCAAAAAAGAAGGAAGAAGAAGAAGAAGAAAGGCTTGGTTGATCTAGTGCCTTCCAGTCCCGGGCCCAATTCTCTTACCATTTAGACTGCCGTCCCCCTCAGCCAACTCTCAAACCTCATTTTCTGTTGCTTTGCTTCTTTTTTATTATCACAAATCCCTTCAACCTTTCTCCTTTGCTTATCTTTCCTACTATTTCCATTTTATTCAAATGATTTTAAAAAATGGAAACGAGTCCATCCATCGATTCAGATCTGTTTCATTTTGCATTCAGCTCTAACAGAACCATTGCAGGAGCATTGCTCAGTACCAGGCCCGGTTGTTTGCCTGCCACTGGATTTGGTGAACTTAGTTTAAGGATTTATTTAATTGATAGTAATTGCAATTGTCTTCACTTGTGATATTGTGATTGGTGAAATTGATTGAGGGCTGCAGACTACCACATGCCTCCTCCCACACATGTGGAGTCGCCAGCCGCTTCTTTTCACCTGACAGTGAGGAGTTTCACCGGGGGGACGTAGCGTGTCGGAGGATCACACTATTCCCCCCCAGTTCCCCCTCCCCCCTGAACAGGCGCCCCCGACCAACCAGAGGAGGCGCTAGCGCACCGACCAAGGCACATACCCACATCCGGCTTCCCACCTGCAGACACGGCCAGTTGTGTCTGTAGGGATGCCCGACAAGTCAGTCACTCTTACTGAGAGCATCAGCTTCATACCTGCAAAGGGAAATGCAAAGGTGCTCGGAAAGCATAGTTTACTGCTCGACACAAAACGCTTTATCACCAACCCTTTTCATCAGACGTGACATGACCCGACTTTAAAGGTCAATTGCTACATGCCAAAATACTCAAGTTCTGGTACAGCAGCCCCGGTTTATCGTCAGGCGTTTGAAAAGGGCCATTATTCTGTTTGGAGGAGAGATGCCATCAAGGGAGGGTAAACAACCATTAATCACGTCTTTGTTTTGGCGCTTGACTCGTCGGGATGCGTGGCATGGACGTCAACTCTGACCTCCCGTGTTGTCGCTGTACAGTGGATTTATGGCGATACTGTACGGCGTGGCCGCAGCGGCGCCGTAATTCAGCTCAGCCTCGACGAGTGGCGTCGACTCAACAAACAACCTGAGTCTGAGGTCGCCAGAGATATGTTCTGTAGTGTTTTAGGGGAGCTGTCGCTGCAATGGAAGCTCTCGCGTATGCTGCTTGGATGTGCTCAAGATGGTCTGGTTTGGGTTCGTGAAGAGTCGCCGCTCTAAGCAGGAGTCAGCAGAACAGTCGTGTAAAACGCGTCATTTGGCGGGTGCTGTCGCCAAAGATACCTCATAGTAACTGTGACTACATTCGTTTTTAGCGTAGACAAGACCCCGAGGGGACTCCACGCTCCATCTCTGGCTCCATCCACCGAGCTATGTCACCCATGCAAAGAGAATTGATTGGATAAGGGGGTGAAGGTGACCGCGGCAGGCTCTGGAGCATCACACATCACAAATGGGACATTTTCCAGTGCAGGAGACTCGCACCACAACTTTCACACCAGACTCGTGGTTTGAAGATGACTTGCTTTTTAACGCCCTGGTTTAACGGTAAACGGATGTCCCGTGTCCCTCTCTTCAGCCGGTGTACTTTAAGCCATTGTTGAGAGTTTGTGTAAAGTTGGCCTGATTCTGGGAGGCCGGGAATCTCGTCTGACACGGTATTGGCATTTCTGAGGGTATGATGGCCCTCGCTTACCCAATATCTGTGATTCGAGGCACTGCGGTCGATAACTTCAAGGACACCCTCCACCCTCACCCAATTTCCATTTTGTCCCGCTCACCCAAGTTCGGCAGTAAAGATACTGTCCTATCGCACCCTTTCTGCTGGGAACGGATAACTTCTTGCTCTTTTCTGATGGGAATTTTAACTTGTCAGCATGAGAAAGCGTCATGTTATAGCACTACACTTTAATACAACTCAAAGTGGCACCAGCTAAATTGTTGGGAGTTCGGCAACATCTTTTACATCAATTGCTGCGAAGATAATCGATGGGCTTTTTTTTTTTTTTGCTTTGCAAGCCATAGCTCAAAGGAGTGTCGTGGAAGCAGAGTAGCTGTGCTCACAGACAAGATAAAGTAAAACGGCTATACTCAGATGTGTGCTGCAAAGCAATCCCTGTATTTCCCGAGAGGTTCTGTGCCTGGTGGCAGATGAAAACCATTAAGAAAACAAGGCTTCTCTGTAACTGATCCAAACAGGGATTCTGTTATTCTCTCATAGCCGTCACACTACTACTACTAATACTACTACTACTACTGCTACTACTATTACTACTACTAATACCACTACTACTCTTGGCTGCTCCCGTTAGGGGTCACCACAGCAGATCATCCGTCTCCATCTCTTCCTGTCCTCTGCGTCCTCCTCTGTCACACCAGCCACCTGCATGTCCTCCCTCACCACATCCATAACCCTCCTCGTTGACCTTCCTCTTCTCCTCTTCCCTGGCAGCTCCATATTCAGCATCCTTCTCCCAATATACCCAACATCTCTCCTCCACACATGTCCAAGCCATCTCTATCTTGCCTCTCTTGCTTTGTCTCCGAACCGTCCAACCTGAACTGTCCCTACTCGTTCCTAATCCTGTCCTTCTTCATCACTCCCAATGAAACTCTTAGCATCTTCAGCTCCACCACCTCCAGCTCCGCCTCCTGTCTTTTCATCAGTGCCACTGTCTCCAAACCATATAACATAGCTGGTCTCACAACCATCTTGTAAACCTTCCCTTTAACTCTTGCTGGTACCCTTCTGTCGCAAATCACTCCTGACACTCTTCTCCACCCACTCCACCCTGCCTGCACTCTCTTCTTCACCTCTCTCCTGCACTCCCCGTTACTTTGGACAGTTGACCCCAAGTATTTTAGCTCATATGCCTTCGCCACCTCTACTCCTTGCATCCTCACCATTCCTCTGTCCTCCCTCTCATTCACACATATATATTCTGTCTTGCTCCTACTGACTTTCATTCCTCTTCTCTCCAGTGCATACCTCCACCTCTCCAGGCTCTCCTCCACCTGCACCCTACTCTCGCTACAGATCACAATGTCATCCACAAACATCATAGTCCACGGAGACTCCTGCCTGATCACGTGCGCCAACCTGTCCATCACCGTTGCAAAACAAGAAAGGGCTCAGAGCCATCGCACTTTGCGACCCAAAATGAATTTAACGATGATATTTCACAGCGCAAAATTATTTTTTTTTTAAATCTGCCGCTGCTTGGTCATGTTCACGAATAAATGTCAGTTGCTGTTGGCAATGACCCCTCCACCCACCCCCACCTGTCATAGCTATCATATTTTTTCACGGCTGTCCTCATAGTGGATCCCACTTCATTTGAACCACCACTTAAGTCTCTCAGGCTTCCGGTCTCATCATCGGCCCACCCAGAATACTGCCGGAGGAACAGACACCGTTGTGTTAATGCTCTCGGCTGTGGCAGATCAACAAGTGAAAACTTACTTTTCTCTTTTTGAGTATACAAACAAACCCGTTCACCCCCCTACTTCCCATCTCGGTCTCTTTATCTCCCTGCCAGCCCTCTCTTTCTTTCTCTCACCCCTCCCTCTCTCTATCTCTCTCTGTCTCTCTCTCCACCTCCTCCCCTCTTTTAATCTCTGCGCCCCTCTCTCGCTCTCCCTGGTCTGTGGCTGCAGTCTGTTTATTTACATTTTTCTCAGTCTCCCACTGCATTAAAGTAAAGAGGTAATTAATCTGTGCCTCGGGGGCTAACAGCAGCACACACCAGCCCTCGGGCACGCCCACAGGCTCCAAGGGAGGATGGGAGGCAAAAATGAGGGGTGCTGCTCATCAAACGCTTCCTGCGCCCGCCCATCCCCTCCAGCCGGACTCTGTGCATCAGCTCGGCCATGCCCGGATCTCACTTTCTCTGAAACCTGCAGCCTGACCGCACAATGAGTCAAGTTTGACTTCGCTCTCAAGATGGTTGGATGGATAGTGTAGTGAAGATAAAGCAGGTGGACAGAGGGGCGGCGAGAGACATACTCACCTGCAGCAATGGAGGCCAGACGCACGTAGTCCGAGCCCCTCTCCTCTGGTTCGTAGGGATAGCTCTCCACTAGGCTTAGTCCTGTCATGGTAGAAAGACATTTCCTCGTTTTAATTGTCATCGGTGAGCCCCAAATAGTGTTGGTCTCAATTCAGTTCAGTTCAAAACATGTTATTCATTCCCAAGGGGGACCTGCAGAGGCAGGCACAGTAGAGACAGACAGACAGGACGTGAGGACAATACAGGAAAGACAACACAACAAAGTCCAGACAGACACGGCCAATTGTGTCTGTAGGGACACCCGACCGAGCCGGAGGTAACAGGGGGATTCGAACCGGCGATCCCCGTGTTGGTAGGCAACGAAATAGACCGCTACGCTACCCGGGCGCCCCCAAATTTCAGTGTACACCCCCCAGTTCACTGGCTTTGTACTGGGAGAAAAGAAGCCCGTGTAAGCGTCCCATGACAACAAAAACATCTGTATTTACCACGTCACCTCATCAAACGATACCGACGCCGTGAGGTGGAGAAGTCTGTTTTAGGAACTTGCACATAGGCCGCGGAGCTCTGCAGCTTTACGCTCTGTGCTGCGGATTTGACCTTTGCCCTCACGACCGCCGGTTGCCTGAAATGTTGCTCATTAGGACTCGGAGCTCGTTTTACCTTTTTCTCTAATTCACCCCGAGTAAGAACACCTGCTCGGTGCCCACAGTGTTGGTGTAAACAGGATATTGAGACTAATGCTGCGAGCGGGAAGCCAGGGTGGAGGCACAAAGCGCTCATACTCAGTGGGTGGAGCGAGGGAATCGGCAGCACAGCTAGAAACCTTTGCAGGCACAGTAATGACGGGGTTTCTGTAGGAGCCTGGGAGTCACGGTGGGGCTTTCTGTAGGAGGGCCTGCCGCAACTCTACATCCGTAAAGGCAGGTAGCCGCTTGAGAACCCCAGCTGCCATCCACGTCGCCAATCCAATCTAGTTTTATTGCTGCTGGAAGAGATTACTGCCTCGTAGGTCTATTACTCAGGTGGAGGGGGGCATTCAATTTACGAAGAGATTTGCCTACAAGTTATGCGATTCTATTTTTTTACGATATATTTGTGGTCCCCCCCCCCCCCCCCACTGTTCATATTTTCAAAACTGTTCACACAGCATTGGAGATTTCAGGCTCTTTTCAGGGGCGCTCGAGCACACCTAACTTTCATCTCAGCACCCCTAAAATAACAATAATAATAATAATTACTATTATTATACCCCCCCCCTTTTCTCCCCAATTGTATCCGGCCAATTACCCCACCCGCTGCTCCACCCCCTCTGCTGATCCGGGGAGGAGCTGCAGACTACCACGTGCCTCCTCCCATACATGTGGAGTCGCCAGCCGCTTCTTTTCACCTGACGGTGAGGAGTTTCACCAGGGGGATGTAGTGTGTTGGAGGATCACGATATTCACCCCAGTCCCTTCCCCCCGAACAGGTGCCCTGACCGAACAGAGGAGGCGCTAGTGCAGCGACCAGGACACACCCACATCCGGGTTCCCACCCACTGGCGTGTAAGTATACTGTTTTTTGTAAGGGTAGGTGGAGAATTTAGGATTTCATGGCGCAGAAAGAGACGTTGCAAATGAAATTGCTGAATGTTCTGACAGGACGTTGGGTCAAAGCAACATTACTTTGCAGTTGATTCATGTTGGGTCGGGCGTCCCTACAGACACAATTGGCCGTGTCTGCAGGTGGGAAGCCGGATGCGGGTATGTGTCCTGGTCGCTGCACTAGCGCCTCCTCTGGTCGGTCGGGGCGCCTGTTCAGAGGGGAGGGGGAACTGGGGGGAATCGCGTGATCCTCCCACGTGCTACGTCCCCCATGGTGAAACTCCTCACTGTCAGGTGAAAAGAAGCGGCTGGCGACTCCACATGTATCGGAGGAGGCATGTGGTAGTCTGCGGCCCTCCCCGGATCGGCAGAGGGGGTGGAGCAGCGACCAGGACGGCTCGGAAGAGTGGGGTAATTGGCCATGTACAATTGGAGAGAAAAGAGGGGGGGGGGCAACAGCAAAAAAGAAAAGAAATGTCTGTGTTCCCACTGATGGCTGTGTGAAAAATGTTCACAGCAAAACAGCCTGGTTCAGATGAGAGAATGAGGTCAAAATGATGTTACTCGACTGTGTTGCCCATGGCAACCCAATACCCAATTAGAATAATGTTATAAATTGATATGGATTCTCCCCCATCTTTCTACCTGTTATTATACTATAAATACTCTGGTTGTTTTGTTTGATAGCACAAAGAGGGAGAGAGGAGGATAGAGAGCAGGAGGGAGTCAGCACAGACAGAGAGAGAGAGAGTGAGAGAGAGAGAGAGAGAGAGAGAGAGAGAGAGAGAGAGAGAGAGAGAGAACCAGATGAGAAAGTGGACAGGTAGTCAAGACCCCATAGAAAGAAAGAAGGCCACTTAATTTTGTCATCGTACGTTACAATGAAATTCATCCTCTGCATTTAACCCATGCTGTTGTATCGGAGCAGTGGGCAGCTGCAGCGCCCGGGGACCAACTCCACTTCTTCTTTCCATTGCCTTGCTCAGGGGCACTGGCAGTAGTATTAACCCTAACATAGATGTCTTTTTGATGGTGGGAGGAAACCGGAGCACCCCGGAGGAAACCCACGCACACACGGGCGAGAACATGCAAACTCCACACAGAAGGGACCTGGGACGGCCCGGGGTTCGAACCCAGGGCCTTCTTGCTGGGAGGCAACGGTGCTGACCACCGGGCCACCGTGCCGCCGTAACTGTAGTTATAATGCCACTGTTGTGCCCACATTCATTGTAGTGGACTCCACAATGATTTCACATTACTAAGCAGTGTATTGATCTACTGATACCACGTGTGGATTCTCCACCACCTCCTCTTACATTTATTTATGTCATAAATACTCTGTTTTCTTTATCCCGTATTATTATCAGATGATGTCATTTTCTTTTATTTTTTTTGGATTTCCCACCCCTCTTTTTTCCCCTCCCCAATTGTACTTGCCCGATTACCCCACTCTTTCGAGCCGTCCTGGTCGCTGCTCCACCCCCTCTACTAATCCAGGCATGTGGTAGTCTGCAGACTACCACATGCCTCCTCCCATACATGTGGAGTCGCCAGCTGCTTCTTTTCACCTGACAGTGAGGAGTTTCACCAGGGGGACGTAGCACGTTGGAGGATCACGCTATTCCCCCAGTTCCCCCCCCCCAAACAGGCGCTCCAACCGACCAAAGGAGGCGCTAGTGCAGTGACCAAGACACATACCCACATCTGGCTTCCGCCCTGCAGACACGGCCAATTTTATCTGTAGGGACGCCCGGCAAAGCCAGGGGTAACACGGGGATTCGAACCGGCGATCCCCGCGTTGGTAGGCAACGGAATACATGGCCACGCCACCCAGAAGCCCCAGTGTTGTTTATTTCTGACCCCAGTTCAGGGCGGCACGGTGGCGCAGTGGTTAGCGTTGTTGCCGCACAGCAAGAAGGTCCTGGGTTTGAGCCCCGGGGTAGTCCAACCTTGGGGGTCGTCCCGGGTCGTCCTCTGTGTGGAGTTTGCATGTTCTCCCCGTGCCTGCGTGGGTTTCCTCCGGGGGCTCCGGTTTCCTCCCACAGTCCAAATACATGCAGGTCAAGTGAATCGGCCGTACTAAATTGTCCCTAGGTGTGAATGTTTGTGGCTTCCGGTTTACTTCCGGGTACATGGGACCCACTGAATATGCGCAGTAGTGTTACTCCCATCATGCCTTAGGCTATGAGAACGGCTCGTACACAGCCGTGCCGTCACGCAGGGGGAAAAAAAGGATTTTTCTGGGTTTTTGAATTTAAAAAAAAAAGATTATTAAAACCCCATGGCTTGAAAATTTACAATACAAAGAGTAACAATTGACCATGATTATAGCTGCAGGTGTCCTGTCAACAGTTTTACAGGCGTCGCTTTTACAATGGTGGTCTATGGGGAAAATGCTTTTTGGGCCGCAAGGGATTTTTAGCTGCAATACCGCGAATGACCGCTGGAAAAAAATTGGCTGCAAGGCTGAGCGGCGGCTCCGTATCCAGTTCTACTAGAATACATCCATGACTGCAGACCACCACATGCCTCCTCCGATACATGTGGAGTCGCCAGCCGCTTCTTTTCACCTGACAGTGAGCAGTTTCACCAGGAGAACGTAGCACGTGGGAGGATCATGCTAACACGTCTCTTAGGCACCTTGATGTGGTGTCCTCTTCTCTGTGTAGATTTGCTGTGAGGGGTCCATATAGCTCTCCCCATCGCTTCATGTATGAGTTGTCTAATTTGGTCGCAGCTTAAATCTCGAAGGTAATTTCACTGGGTCAGCTCGTCTTCAAACGCGCTCACTTTAACCGTCCTTCCTATTTGAAACACTTTTTGGTCCCGTGTAGATCTTCATATCCACTCAGACATATGCAATATCCCTTCTTCTTTTTGTTGCTCCCCAGACTTTTCGAAGAAGTCGGATGCAGGTCATTCCAATACAAAGCTCCAGCCAACTGGAATAATCTTCCTCTTTTTCTGAGATCTATTACCTCTCTCCACTGCTTCAGGACATTTTTATTTTCTCATTTTAAAACAACCTGTTTATGCTTTTACTCTGTGGGTATTTGAAGCCAAACTGTTTCAGCTGCTCTTTATGTTGGTGTAACTGATTTGACATGCAGGCCGTCGTACCTAATGTTTCCTGACGGGGGGGTGTGGGTGGGAGAGGGCCGGGGCGAGCGAGGCATCTGTATCCGTGTATTTACAGTGTATGTTTGTTATGTATACGGTTTTTCTTTGTATGCGTTTTATCACTTTGCATTTTCCTGGGTTGGAGCCCCGAGGTAGTCCAACCTTGGTGAGTCATCCCGGGTCGTCCTCTGTGTGGGGTTTGCATGTTCTCCCCGTGTCTGCGTGGGTTTCCTCCCACAGTCCCAAGACATGCAGGTCAGGTGACTCGGCCGTACTAAAGTGTCCCTAGGTGTGAGTGTGTGGGCCCTGTGATGGCCTGGCGGCCTGTCCAGGGTGTCTCCCCGCCTGCCGCCCAATAACTGCCGGGATAGGCTCCAGCATCCCCGCGACCCTGAGAGCGGGATAAGCGGTTCGGCTAATGGATGGATGGATGGGTTTGCATAATGGCTGCATTTGTCTACAGGACCCCCTTGAAAATGAGACGCTACAGTTCAAGGGGCTATCCTTTCATTAATTCCAGGTATGCATGTCACGTTCTCATTAGGGGCCGAGCCCCCCCCCCCCCAAATGTCCGATCCTAGAACCGCCCCTGTCACACAGTTAGCATGACCGTACTCTGTGTTGACCAAACCATAAAACGTGTTTTCAATGCTAGCACAAAAAAATGCATTAAACAAACACACAGTTTTTTTTCGAAACTCTTGAGTGCATTTTGCACAGCCAAACTGCGTAGTTACTACAGTCCAGTTTGCAGATGTCTGCATACTCTATTTCACCACTGATGCAACTGAGTTTAAAATACAACGCGTAAATTTCAAATGGCTGGCAATCTGCCAAATCACGAGTACTATATTGAAATATATTCAAAACCCTGAAAAGTCATTACAGTGGTTATAGAGACAAACTGCCGACTGACTAGCCTAGCTGCTATTGCACACACACACACACACACACACACACACACACACACACACACACACACTTTAACCAGGACTCGTGTGGTTTTATAGCTTATCGCAGCTTTATTATGCTGAAATCTACTGTACGTTGTATGTATTTATGTCTCTAATGTAGTTATTTTCTGATGTGCAGTGGTTGTGTTGACCACTGTTTGTGGGCCAAATTGCCCCCCGGGGACAATAAAGACTATTCAGTCCAGTCCAAATGATGTAAAACCGACCAATCACAGCTGATTTCCATCTGGCTTTGTGTTTCGTGACCACCTATAGAAAGGAGGGGGGGGGGACACTGTTGGAATGGGAGAGGGACCCAGCGGGGAGCGGAAGAACGGGTGAAAGAGGAGACGAGCGGCTGGACGAGGCCAACGGAGAGGAGTACAAATGTGTGATTACATGTTTCCATACGGGAAGACGGACCTCGAGTAGTACTGGAATTTTGGTTTCTACCGGTGTTTCTTTGTAACGGCTACTCGCAGCATTTCCACGACTTCCCAGGAAGGTGAATCGGTTCGTCTGGACACAACGTTTAGCGGGAGGCCCCAGATGAACCGATTAGACTCTCTGGGGTTCCTATAGGTGGAGCACTGAGCATGCGCCAAGACGTTTCCATGGCTTGCTCCCGTTACACGTGCCGTGGTGTGTTGTAATGGAAAGATGGTTGAAACAGATGAATCCATACGGTCAACAGTAACAAGACAACAAGAAAAATATTTACTACTTCACAGACATAGATTGATATGAAATTATGCATTTATTGTAATGTAATGTTAGTGTGTTTTCTTTTTTTTTAATCTCCGTCGGGCAGCAGCAGCAGCAGCCTAAATTTTTTTTTGTCCACAGTCCCCCCCCCCCCCTTATCTTCTCAGTTGTACACGGGCCAATCACCCCACTCCTCCGAGCCGTCCCGGTCGCTGCTCGACCCCCTCTGCCTATCCGGGGAGGGCTGCAGACTACCACATGCCTCCTCCCGATACATGTGGAGTCGCCAGCCCCTTCTTTTCACCTGACACTGAGGAGTTTCACCAGGGGGACGTAGCGCGTGGGAGGATCACGCTATTCCCCCCCAGTTCCCCCCCCCCGAACAGGTGCGCCAACTGACCAGAGGAGGCGCCAGTGCAGCGACCAGAACACATACCCACATCCGGCTTCCCACCCGGAGACACGGCCACCTTTGTCGGTAGGGACGCCCGACCAAGCCGGAGGTAACACGGGGATTCGAACCGGCCGATTCGATCCCCGTGTTGGCAAGCAACGGAATAGACCGCTACACTGCCCGAACGGTCCACGGTTAATCTCTCAAACTACTGGACCTATCAGCCTAAAAATGTTGCCCACAGTTGTGACGAAGACCCTCTCGTGGTTGCGGCGATTCAAAACGTTTGAAAAACGTGTCTCCTTGCTATTGCCGCTCGCTCTCTTCGTTCGGTTTCTAGCTCCCTCGACCAACGCTGCTCTCCGCCGCTGCCCCGAGCTGAGCGAACCGTGCGCATGCGTGACTCGCATGTACCGCTGAGTCAGATCCGGCAGCCACAGCGTCGTCCCCAAAACATCATGTATTCGGGTATGAGTCTTAAAAGTAAACGAGAAGCCAATCGTATTTCACAAGTCAGCAAATCGTTCACTGCCGAGCTCAGCACAGGAGAAGTGGAGGAACACCGGATGTACCAAAAACAATTCGCCTTATTTACCTCGCCGCCACGCGGAAGTGCCGTCGTCTCCAGTGTTAAAACTCCGCTACAAAAACACAACTTCAAGAGTAGGGCTAATTACAGTCACAAGCTGCAACAGAACATGTTCCATGGCTGAGCTGGGTTTTCTTTCCGTTGTTTTATGAATGAAAGTCAACCAGCAGAGCAGCCACTCACCTTCATAACAAGTTATTTTCTTGCCCGGTGCGGGATTCGATACGAGGTATACTGCACCACAAGGCGACATCACTAACCGCTCCGCTAAAGGGTCAGACCCGTTAGCTAGGGGCTAACGTGTCTTATTAGTAGTTTACACCTTTTATATCGTGAGAACCGCGACGGTTAAACGCATTTGACGTCTTTTGATAAGGTTTGACATTATGGTAGCCTGACCTCTGTCATTTCATGTCAGACTCGGTCGCTTTCACGCCAGGGTCCGCCATGGAGGCTGCACATCCACAGGCTGACAGGCAAAACGTTTTATCAGGTAGATTTGCTACTGTAAACTACGAATAAGACACGTTAGCCCCTAGCTAGCGGGTCTGAGCCTTTAGCCGAGCGGTTAGTGATGCCGCCTTGTGGTGCAGTACACCCCGTATCGAATCCCGCACCGGGCAAAAAAATAACCGGTTACATTGGTGGCAGCGGTGGGATCCGGAAGTGTGCAGATCCTCAGAAGTCTCTTCGGAGCGCGGGAAGAACAAGCGCGAGGGCGCGCTTCCGGGGAGGGTGACGACTGTAAACTACCAATAAGACACGTTAGCCCCTAGCTAACAGGTCTGACCCTTTAGCCGAGCGGTTAGTGATGCCGCCTTGTGGTGCAGTACACCCCGTGTCGAATCCCGCACCGGGCAAGAAAATAACAGGTTACACTAGCTTGAGTGCTGCATATTAACAACCTCCCCCCCCATAGTTCCTGTTCAATCGACTTGGGCACTGTGCAAAGGTCTTATAAAGGCAAGAAAAACGCTGGTTTTTCTGTCTTTGTGTGCATGCATTTTTAAAAAGGGGTGGTTTGTTGCCCAGATCGAGCAGCGGAGAAGGGGAGCTACATGCGCCTGGTGGCGCTCTGCTCTCTACTGAGCGCGCTCCTCCAGATGGATCATTGTTTTAGGAGTGAACAAGTGCTCCTGCTGGGAGAAAACCAGCGTCGAGTGTTTTGGCAGAATGATATGCTTTTGATTCCTGTCTGCAGAGTTTTGGTGGCTGTGGTGAATTTTGGGCAAGAAACGAACTGCTGTACTGAAATATGTTTGTGCTGAGACTGAGAGTTGTATGAAGTGTTGTGAAAAATCGAGGTCAGCATCGAAAAATGCTTTGTAGTGATCGTAACTCTGAACCCTTTCACACTGTTAAGTCAGGTTGCTGCTACAACAATACAATGTCCATAAAGGATAAAGTTGATGTTATGTTACATTACGTTATGCCATGTTACGTTATGTTACATTATGTTATGCCATGTTATGTTACATTGTTATGCCATGTTACATTGTCATGTTATGTTATATTATGTTATGCCATGTTATGTTACATTGTTATGCCATGTTACATTGTCATGTTATGTTATGTTACATTATGTTATGCCATGTTATGTTACATTGTCATGTCATGTTATGTTATGTTATGTTACATTATGTTATGCCATGCTATGTTACATTGTTATGCCATGTTACATTGTCATGTTGTTATGTTACATTATGTTATGCCATGTTATGTTACATTGTTATGCCACGTTACATTGTCATGTTATGTTACATTGTTTTGCCATGTTACATTGTCATGTCATGTTATGTTATGTTATGTTGCATTGTTATGCCATGTTATGTTACATTGTTATGCCATGTTACATTGTCATGTTATGTTATGTTACATTATGTTATGCCATGTTATGTTACATTGTTATGCCATGTTACATTGTCATGTTATGTTGTTATGTTACATTATGTTATGCCATGTTATGTTACATTGTTATGCCATGTTACATTGTCATGTTATGTTATGTTATGTTACATTATGTTATGTCATGTTATGTTACATTGTTATGTTACATTATGTTATGCCATGTTATGTTACATTATGTTATGCCATGTTACATTGTTATGTTGTTATGTTCCATTATTTTATATTATGTTCCATTATGTTATGCCATGTTACATTGTCATGTTGTTATGTTCCATTATTTTATATTATGTTCCATTATGTTATGTTATGTTACATTGTGTTGTTACGTTACGTTACATGATGTTATGCCAATTTATGTTACATTATGTTGTATTATGTTCCATTAGGTTATGTTACGGTGTGTTATTGTTTCCACCGGCCTTGGTCGCGTGGCTAATCTATTTTATCTAATGTTATGTTATGTTATGATTGACTGTTTCCTATTTCTCACTGAAATAAAGGGCAGTCAAATAACATCCTAGTTTGTTTTTTTGGGCGGCGGGGGGGGGGTTCTCTTTTTTTTTGTATGTTTTTGCTTTCTGGTTAACTCCAGTCTCACCATGCAGCACCGACTGGTGCAGACTCCAGTAGATGCTCAGACAGTTTTTCTCCCTCTTCATGCCCCGTTTGCACTGGCAGCCATGCAGTGGACTGGAGAGCAGCGCCGTCATGGCGTTCTCGCACTGGTTGCGGGCCCCGGGCCCCAGCTTCACACTGCCGTCCCCCGCCACACACTGTCTCAGGGTGCGGAGACGAGGGCTGCAGGTATCATCGCTGGAGCAGGTGTCTCCGGCCCGCAGACAGTCCCTCCCGCCTGCCGACAGAGCAACACGTGGGAGCCCTAAAAGTACAACACACACACACACACACACACACACACACACACACACACACACACACACACACACACACACACACACACACGTTGCCCTGGTTAGTGCCAGCAGGGCCATCATTTCTTAAACACGGGTCTAATTATTCCCTTAAGAGTGAAAAATGTTAGGTTATTGATGCTGTGTTTGTGTCAGTGGTGCTGTGAGTTTCCCTTAAATTTTCTATTTTTTTTCTCCTCTACTTTTCCAGGTATGAGACGTCCAGGTTTCTTCTCAACACAACATGGTTGAGCCAGACGGAAAGACAGAGGGGAAAGATAGAAAAGAGATGTCTTGTGTGTTAAAGTGTGTTGTTACCTTCTACTAATGAGACGTTACAACTCGTTTCAACCCCACGGGGCTATAAACTTTAATAATAACTTCGGCACGTAAGGTTATGCATCACGCTCGGTCCGTTATTCCAGGTGCAACAACCTAAACGACCCCTGTGTAAACAAGGAACTAAACAATGGTTCCTAACAATAGTTCCTATTGTTACATTGTGTACGTATTGTGTGTTGCTACTTTGGTATTTCCCCTCTTTCTCATCTCAGTTTTTACAACACAGCGGCGTGTTTAGCGGCCTTTGAATATCACATCGCATTCTGGTTTGACCACTTCTAGAAAGATATGGGCTGTCAAACACAAACTGGTTAAAACGGGAGCACGTTTGCGTGGGGAGATTAAATGCAGCAGCGGCGATGTGGTTTATCGCTGCCTTAATTCTGTCAAATACCACTGGAGGAGTTAAGACTACAGAACTTGATAGACTTTGACTTGAACAAGTGGGGAAATTTTCGTTATTCACGCCTCGACAGATTCCAAGAAAAACATGTCTGAGGGCATTTCTGGGAATTTCCGAGTGCTTGGGAGAGGTCCCCCCTCCCCCCCCCCCGTGCTGCGGGTTTGGCTCAGCAATTAGAGAGGTTCCATTAAACGACTTGATCAAGTTTCATTGCATCATGGCTCCGTCAAACGATAAGGGGAGAAAACTGCAGTTTGCCAAAGGCAGACGTGCCATTGCTGATTTTCCTCCTGTAGATTGACAAGGCTGTTATTCCCTGTCAATATTCTGCCTTCATTTGAATCCCACTTGAATTTCCACTTAATGCCTCCGTGGAGTCAGTCAGGTTCTAGAGAACCAGCATCTCCCAAGACTTCAGGCAGGGACACAAAATCATCATCTTCTTCTTCTTCTATGTAAATGTAATGATTGTTATTCTTCTTCCTGCTTCTTCTTCCTGTTCCTCATCCTCTTCTTCTTCCTGTTGCTCCTCCTCTTCTTCTTCTTTTCCTCCTCCTCTTCTTCTTCCTGTTCTTCCTCCTCCTCCTCTCCTTCTTCTTCCTCCTCCCCCTCTTCTTCTTCTTCCTGTTCTGCCTCCTCTTCTTCTTCCTCCTCCTCCTCCTCCTCCTCCTCAAACTGCTCCTGTTAGGGGTTGCCACAGCAGATCACCCATTTCCATTTCCTAGTAGGAAGAGAAAATAAAATGCTATAATCGAAAAGGCCCAGTGGACGACACACCGCCCGCAGTAAGTTTGAATAATTTAATCTGCCACAGTAAATGACAGCCCAATTGGACTCAAAGCATCACTGAGTGCAGCCTTATCTCTTCCATAAATCTCCGGTTTGGGTAGGCTGTCCCATCTAGATGTTCTCAGACACTACTTTTAAATGCCATGCGGGCATCCCACGAACTCACAGAGCTCCTCGTTTGTACAAACTTATTAATTAATGCTAATAATGCATATATCAATTCTCAATCTGCCTCTGACGTTCGCCCTCAGTGCATTACATGACACTTTAAATGGGTACACGGGACATTTTGGGACATATCTGATGCAAGTTGGTGCTCGTTGTTGACAGGCCTGTTTGTGATGTGAGAATATGGGTTCATACTGATACGCCAGCAGTGGGGAAGACTTCACACCCTTCCAAGAGTGACGAACTAATCTCTGTCCGAGCTGTCAATGAAGGTCTCGACAGACAGTGAGCCGAGGAGCCTGTTGTTGTTACAGAGTTGAACCATTTGTGGATGCTAACTGAGGGGGAAAAAAACCCCCAAATAAATCTGCCACTCCAGCCGAGCTCAGAGCTCATCCCTGTCCAGCTCTTGACAGGAGGTACTTATCCGGCCACTACGGCTGCAAACTGCAAAAAGATGCTCATCGAAATGAGCCATTTATTCTATTATTTGGTCTCAAAATGGAGGTTTTCTTCAAAGTGGTATCAGATTGCTGATCAGTATTTACTTGGAACAAGTGGCATTATATCTCCAAACAAGTTCATATTCATTCAAGTTGCTGTCAAAGGACAGACAGACAGATAGATAGATAGATAGATAGATAGATAGATAGATAGATAGATAGATAGATAGATAGATAGATAGATAGATAGATAGATAGATAGATAGATAGATAGATAGATAGATAGATAGACAGACAGACAGACAGACAGACAGACAGACAGAGAGAGAGAGAGAGAGAGAGAGAGAGAGAGAGAGAGAGAGAGAGAGAGAGAGAGAGAGAGAGAGAGAGAGAGAGACAGACAGACAGACAGACAGACAGACAGATAGATAGATAGATAGATAGATAGATAGATAGATAGATAGATAGATAGATAGATAGATAGATAGATAGATAGATAGATAGATAGATAGATAGATAGATAGATAGATAGATAGATAGATAGATAGATAGATAGATAGATAGATAGATAGATAGATAGATAGATAGATAGATAGATAGATAGATAGATAGATAGATAGATAGATAGATAGATAGATAGATAGATAGACAGACAGACAGACAGACAGACAGATGTATATAGCTGAGGCCAGGCGCGGATCTATGGGGTGGCAAGGGGTGGCAGCTGCCACCTCTGGGACTCAGTCTTGCCACCCCTGTTGCCACCCCATTTATACATCAGATAATATGTTTTTAAAGTATATTTTATGTACATGCATGGTGAAGGTCAATGAGACCCGCAACAAACTCATCTCCAACAGTAGAGAACAAAATACATTCGATGAAATCCGAGTTTTGAATAATAATACGTTTAGAATAATGTCCATTGCCCCCCTCATTGAACCTCATGCCACCCCTTTGCCACCCCAGGAAAAAATCTCTAGATCCGCCACTGGCTGAGGCTAGGACACCGCTCAGCCGGTGGACCAAAAATGGAGGTTCAAAGACCAGCTGAAGGCCTCCCTTAAGAAGAGTGGGCTCCGCCCTGGCACACTAAGAGACGGCAGCCGCTGACTGATCCAACTGGTGCCATCTATGTCACGAGGGCATGAAGCCTCCTGAGGAAAAAAAAAAAGGAGGAAAAGCACCTGGCAAAGAAGCACGGGAGACACAAATCCATGGCTGCGGGTAATCCAACACCACCCTCTGCCAGTGCCTTCGTGTGCACTGCCCGTGGAAGACAGAGTGCATCCTGCATCGGACTTTACAGCCTCCGAAGGACTCGTAACAAACAAAAGTAGGGGTCATCATCGGACATGATCGACAACCCGAAGACGTATGTATGTATGTATGTGTGTCTGTCTACTGTATATGGCTGTACAGCCGAGCAAGTATTCAGATGGGGGGGGGGGGGAATCCTTGTTGCTTGGGAAAGGGGCTCGAGGCTGAGAGGAGTCTAAAATCCAGGTTAAGCAACCCTTGGCTTCAAGGCCGGAGCAAAAGCCCCCGGTGTGCGGCGGCAACCGAAAATCGTATTACGGTGCTGCTAATCCAGTGTGGAGGTGGGTTTGATATTTGTTAGGAGAAATTAAGCGGCACTCCAGATCGCAGGAGATAAGCGCTAGGCTGGAAACAAGGCCGCAGCACACCGGCAGTTCAAAGAGAGGCAGTCAGAAGCAATTAGGAGGAATCAGTTTGCCTTGTCATTCACATTCGTTCCATCCTATATGCCTTCCTGTTTACCCCACTGAGGTAAATAATCTGTCTGAGCTCTGTCTCTTTCCTCCCCCCCCCCTCTCTCTCTCCGCATTGCTTTTATCCCTCTCACTTGATCCTTCATCTGGCTGTCTTTATCTCCCCTCTCTCTTTCAGCCAATTTTTTTCTTTTCGTCTGACTTTTCCTATTATTTTCCTCTCACCCCTCCCCCACCCCCCCCTCTCTCGCTCTAATTTTCTCTGACCCCCTCCGCCCTTTCCGCACAAACGCATCCCCGGCACACACACAGTGGCACAGAAACCAGTTCAGCGAGTGAACGTTTCTGAAGGTTTTATTTAAATTATAATAATAATTTTTAAAAAAAAAGGGGAATCTGCCGTAAAATTAGCATTTCACACGCAGTTGCTGTGATTCTGGACAATTCTGTCTTGATTTGCGCACAACAGCGTGTCATTACCAGAGGCAAAAAAAATAATATTGGACGCCGAAATCGGACTGTGATGTCAGGAGAAAGCTCGACCGACCTTTGACGGTGAGCCGAAGAGGTGTGCCGGTTGAAAGGCGAGTCAGATTACGGGTCACCTTGCTTCGTGGCCAAACCGTCCAACCTGAGCTGTCCCTCTAATATACTCCTTCCTAATCCTGTCCTTCTTCATCACTCCCAGTGAAAATCTTAGCATCTTCAGCTCCACCACCTCCAGCTCCGCCTCCTGTCTTCGTCAGTGCCACCGTCTCCAATCCATATAAC